>NC_141878.1:550057539-550360570 GCF_056163025.1 Triticum urartu | reverse complement strand
GCACATAGTTATGACGTGTTTGCAGGCACTCTGTACGGGCGTGCCCTGTCACTCACTTCCAGCTTGATCGATCAAGGATGCGCTAGCTAGTAGTCTCTGTGACTGTGATCTATGGCCTGAGATAGCTTGGCAGATAGTTATGGCGTGGTCGGCAAATCAATGCTTCGCAAGCGATCGATGAACGATCAGTTGGCCACAAGCTGTCCATCCTCGTCAAACATCTGTAGTATGTGTCGATTACAAGGGCTATGGCTTGCGTGCACTCGATCGATGAGGAGTTCGTCGGCCTGCTTGCCATAGCATAAAGCCCGATCGGTGCTCCGTCGGCCATGTCACCAATCCTGCATGTCACGACCCACGATGGAGACCGCGGACGACCTCGCACCACGACCAAATAAATACTCCATCTTCTCAGGGCATGTACAGTGGAGTTGACTCAGCTGCCTGTAAGCAAGCACACATAGAATATTTGACTACGTGATGGGAAAAGAAAAGAGGAGAGAAAAACCAATCGTCTGTACAATTACCGACCGTCTAATAGCACAAAAATCGCTGCTTAGCGACATCCAACCTCCGGTTGTACGAAGGGGTGTCTGCATCTAGCAGTTTTTTCTTCCAAGATCGATACAACCACCGCATGATTTTAGAGGCTATACGGACTACTAAATAGACAATGTGTTGTAAAAGGTGTCTGTAGTAAACAACTAAATAGACTATAGTCTGACATGGACAGGGGCTATAGACAGGATCTGTCTAGACTGTTGTACATGCCCTCGGTGCGGTCGATCGAGCATACTATACCGATCGGTGGTGCGTCAATCGTCATCGCCGTGGCGCCTCTGCATGCAGGTTTGGCATCGGCAGGTCGCGGTGACGCTATCACACGACCACGCACACGTACGCGGGCGCATTGGTTAATTAGAAGCGGCGCCGTGTGTCGCAAGATCATCGTACGTTGCTTCCGTTCACACATCCGTACACACGCACAGAATGTCAGAATTTGACGGTCAATATAATTCATATGCACTTGCTAACTAACTAGCGCGGCCGGCCCCTTCAATCGAGTTGCTTGCTTGCTTGCTTGGAGTAGTACGTTCTGCAAGTGGTGTTAAGAGGGTGCTTGAATACGTTTTAGTCTCATAATTAAAAGTAGTGTTACTAAAACTTGCTAGCCTTATTTATGCTTGGATTCAAATACTAAAAAGACTAAAATTAAGTTAATGAACATTTATTATCCTCCAAACTCTTTAATCCAGAACTCGCATGTGTTAAAGGAGAAGAGTTAAATGAGAAGAGAGATGACTAATCCATATTTTAGCAGGGGTACGCTTGACTAAAAAAATTTAGTCTCAAGACTAGTTTTAGCTCCTCTTTAGTCAGGGGTGCTTGGAACTTCTTAAAAAGACTTTTTTTAGTCAGACTAAAATAAGTCCCTTGGATCCAAGCACCCTCTAAGTTTTGACTTGGGAGTTTGTTTACACAATTTGATTGACTGACGCGCGCTGTGAGAAAGAACAGTCGCGGTCGTGCCTTGTGTTGACCTGGATCGATCGATCGGTTAGTTGACAAATTAAAAAACATGTGAATGAGGCTGGCCATAGTGGGAGTAACATAACTAGTATCATGTATTTGGGAGTTGCAAACATGCTTACGTGGTGGATAATTAAAGAAGAGAGAGAGGGTCATAGTAATATAGATAGATACCGTAACATAATAAATGTTATGCTACTATGTGTCATGCATGGCAATAAATGAGACCACGTATGATACTATTTTATAATACTATATACTATGAATGTAGTATCATATACATGATACTAATATATTACTCCCCACTATGACCAGCCTGAATGGGTCGCTTCTCGGTAGTTAATTACCTTTGAAATGTCCTGATAGTACTGGAAGACGCGCTACAAGACCGATCGATGTAGTGCTTGTTGTTAATTTATAGTAATCCAAGACTAGGTGTACATGTCATTTTCTTCGGAGTCAGGCGAGGTAAACTTGAAGGAGCATAGTTGAATTAGGCCTTTTTTGATTTATAGAATATGAATAATATAGGAATAAGAATGTCATAGGACATGCATCTCAATTCTACTTCCTCCGTCTGAAATTACTTGTCGCACAGATGAATAATAGTGGATGTATCTGGAACTAAAATGCGTCTAGATATATCCATTTTATGACAAATATTTCCGAACGGAAGGAGTATAAAGAAAGAGATGTCATTGGATGCATATGATAAGGTTTTTTCATTGAGTCTAAGCTATTTTTTTTCTTTTAAAATGTGAAGGATTGATTCCTATCCTACGTAGGAGTAGGAATCCTTTCTTATAAATCAAAGAGTTTTAAAAGAATTTTTTCTATAAAATTCCTATACTTTGTAATTCCTACAATATTTCTATGAACCAAAGGAGACCCTCTTTTTTTGCATGGTAATAAGTGTCTCATTTATATCATAAGTATCATAGTATAAGTCACGTAACCGACCTGGCAAAATTGAAAAGACAGCAGAAAGCTACCCTTTGCACAAAGGAACAACAACCAAGAAGTAAAATTACAATCAAGATTGAAAAAACCTCTGTACTTGACACCAACGTCCGTCACCTGCCTTTGGAACCACCACAGCAGCCACCAAAGGAAAAAATGACGGATCGCCTTCACACCCGAGCTCGTAGCGGCTCCATCATTGATAAGCAGCTTTGCGGACCTTCAAGGTGGCTCACCAAAGGCAAAACCATTACCATTGAACGAATCAGACCGGGGCAACACCCCAGACACGCCATCGAACTCCAGATCTGGCACCCCCACACGACTAGAACATCGGAGGAGAAAACCACATATGCCATTCACGAACCGCGAACCCAGCATACGATCCACCATCTTCCAGATGCCGCCGATGCATACCACAATTTGCATCCGCTCCTGGACTACCTCCCAAGCTCTGCGCCGGTGCTGGAGCAAACGCCGTCGCAACGGCGGTGCCCGAGGACACAGGTCCACCACAAGGATGTCGCCGCCGCCACGCCATCTTTACTTGAACAGACTGATTTCCAAATCCATCCCCAACCATAGGACCAATCGCCTCGTTGGAATAGGATCCGAAGAAACTTTATTCAATGTCGCCATCGTCGCCGCCGAAGCCAAAACGATGAACGACCTAAAATCCTAATCTACGAGAGAAAAAAACAATCCACACGCATGGATCCGGCGACCCCCCTCACCACCGACGATCGAGGCCGGCGGCGGAGGGAAGCCATCGGACGGCGGCGGCGGGGAACACTCTTGCGGCAAGGTCGCCTTTTCTTTCCTCTTTTTGAATGTTAGCATTGCTGCTAAATTCATTGCACAGGAGAAAGAGAAGGTTGGTCCAGTTTATGAGGGAAACCGGACCCAAAAACCATACAAACGGCGCCTTTCGGCAACCAACACACACATCCTCATGAATCACAGGTCCCTCTGACCGGATCCATCTCTAGGACCATGCCCCCAAGAGGGAACGCGACGCCGGATAGCGCCGCCATCGTCCGATCTAAACTAGACCAAAGGTTTCCCCCGGAGCATGGCAAGAAAGATAAGGTGGGAGCAGCTGCACCGATGCCTCCAACGAGGTAGTGACGCTAGAAGACGCCGCCATCGACGACTCCGGCCACAACCGAAGTACGACTTTCGCCGGCCGTCTCACCTACACTGTTCGAGCCCAGAATCCGATCAGCCTACCCACCAAACCACTACCCCTGGCTCCACGGCAAACCACACATCCCCTACAAGCTCGACATGCTTCCAACCTAGCATCTGCGTGCCCCACTGGAAGGAGGATGCAACCCGACAGCGGCACCATTCTTCTCCCATCGGAAGGATGCAACCAAGTAGGACGCCATTCGTCTCCTCGAGGATGCAACGCCTACGGGCCGTTCATCTCCCGACGAAGGATGCAACAGCCGCAACAGCGCCATTCCACTCCCTCCAGCCACCACCATCTCGCCCTCCCACCTGTTGCAACATCGAGCTTTCCGAACCACCATCAGAAGGATGCAACACCGGGCAAGGTGCCATTCATCTTCCTCCTCACCTCCACGCCCCCAGCCGCCAGGGCGCCAGATCCGGCCGGCAAGGGCCCGCCAGATCCGGCCGCGCCAGGCCAGGGGCCTTCCGCCAGGGAGGAGCTCGTGTCCTCCCGCAGCAACCCGCCACCACGATGTGCGCGGCCGCGCCGCCCCACGCCCCACCAGATCCGCGCCCCGCCGTCGGCCAAATCAGCCGCTGACTGCGCGTGCGCGCCCACGAGCCACACCATGCGCGCCAGCCGCCCCCACACATCGCGCCCAGCAGTAGCCCGACAGATCCGTCTGCCCCTCCTTGTGGCTCGCAAGCACTCCAGGTCGCCGGCAAGCCCGAGCCCAGATCTGTCTCAGCCGCCGCGCCCACAGCTCCTACGCCGCCGGAGGCCTCCTCGCGCGAGCGGCGAGCGCGCAAGCCACCTCACTGATGTGGTGCGCCAAGCAGCGCTGGCCCGCGCTCAGCCACACGCCGCAGCGTCCTGCACCTCCGCTTGGCGCAGCTGCCCCGTGCAGCCCGCCTCGCGTGCGGGAGCGGAAGAGCCCGCCGCCGCCGACACCACACAGGCTTTGCCCGGCGGCGCCCGTCGACGATGGCGGGGAGAAGAGGGATGGACGAGCGACGGCGGTGCCCGGTGGCTAGGGTTAGCGCCCGGGTCGCTCGCGGGGAGCGACACGGGGCTCGGGTTGGATGTGTCCCCGTGTGCCTTTTCTTTCCTCTGGCGGAAGAAAGAAAAGCGCCGTCCCAAAGGAGGCCTTAACATCTGAACAATGCACAGTATGTACGTCTTGGTCAACCCGCGCCGCAGAAGTTTCTGTTTCCATCGCAAGCAAAGAAGAGACTGCAGCTTTCCATCGAACATACCAAATCGATCGGATAATGAAAATTGCATGACCGGAAAAGGCAAATCTCTATTTGCATGCGGTGGACCTAACTTTCGACGGCGCCAGTGGAACAGTAGAACTAGGGCACGTACTTTCAGATTTCCAGATTCTATCCACAGGGAATAAGACCCAATTGAAAGACGCATTCAAACGTTGACAAGTCTAGCCGGATAAAGCTACCGGGCACGAGCTTTATTTCGCATGCTAAGTAATCATAGATGGGTTTTGTTTATCCAGCTTCACGGAAATTGATCGACATTCGGGGAGCAAAAGCTCCTTATGATGAAACAAAACAAATACCAGTCCAGAAGCAAAATCTGACCAAGACGAAGCAGATGGCTGCCTTTTTCTTGGGAGTCAATGACGCGCGGTTCCCCCTTGGAAGTTTAGACTAGCTACAATGGTAGTAATATACACTAGTAACATATACATATCTCTAGACTATGTTACTACCTCTATAGTAGGTAGTAACTTAAGTGTGATAACATGCAAAGATTCATTTATTAGGTTATAGACTCATATTGCATTGGGATATGTGATGTTACAGTAACTAGCTAAGTTACTACAGCTACCTCTCTCTTCATTAACTCATTGCCACATAAACAAATTTGCTGAGTTGGACTTAATGTTACTGCTGAAATTACTTCCATGATGGCTAGTCTTACCTACGTCACGCGCGCATATTGCATATTGGCACGTCGTCGCCCCATGCATGCATGCACCTTGCATGCTGCACGCTCGAGGAAGAGAATCTCCAATAGTACAAACGTGCGTAATCCATTTGTTTTACTGCTCGCTCGCTGCTCCAAGACCGTCGTCTCGGACAACACGCATGCCCATCGATATAGGGGAGGCGAAGAAGGTTGTGCGCTTTTCGTCTGGCCTTCCGCACGCGTATTGCATATTGCGACGCCATCGCCGCATGCATGCATGCTGCTCAGACGAGAAAGAGTCCAATCCAAAACGTGCGTCAATTATGCCGTCTCTACTGTGGCAAGTCCATATGTTTTACAGTAGTACGGAGTACTGTTTTTTAGGAGGACGAGAACGTTGTCTCCGTCCCACAACACAACACGCGTACGCCGATCGATCGGACGATGCAAGGAAGCTTCTGCATTTTTCGCCTGGCCTTCCGCGGCAACGTAGTGTGCCCTTTGACAAATGGCAGCATATGATGTGACCAGATGGTCAAATCTGACCCAAAAAAAAACTAGGAGTAACATTTTTTGTCGGGCTGCGTGCTTGATTGTAGTTCTTTTTTCCCGGGAATGTGCTTAATTGTAGATGATCAAGTTACACAAGTTAATTTGTTCTTGAGCCCCTTCCGTTGCCATTGGTGCGGGTGCGCTCTCAATCTAGTAGCAGTGACTGATGGGGTCCAGTGGTGGTGTCTCTGGTGTTGCCGTGATACTACCATTCATTCACACTCCCATGTCCAACGTGTGTCTTTGACACCGTCTTTGTGTTGGTTTGCATGCTCAAATCCTTCCCATGGCAGTTAATGTGTTGTTGTGATTTTTGTTTTTCGGTGCGGTTGCGGTTGATCTTTGCTCTTAGATAGCGCATGATACCCACCTTACCGAACCTTGTAAAATTCTCCGGTTGTTCATGTGGAAGAGCTCGCAATCATGGCTCTTATTCGTCAGTGATTTCATAGCGTTCATTGCTCCGATATCACCCCCTCGTGGTAAAAGCATGCAGCCACTCATGGCACTCGCTGATTACGTTTGCTCTAGTATTACGACATGTGGTAGACATGCCGTATGCGGGTGTTTCTAATAACTCACAAGGAAGGTCTTGGTATTATGATACCCTTCAACTGAACCAGGTAGCACTTCTCCCCGCATCTGCTTATGGCAGTTCTTATGGTGATGAACTGATGATATTTATGCTATGTCGGATGGGCAGGTGCTTTGTCTTGCGCGTCTACTTCTTCATTTTTCATTTTTTTCTCTCCGTTGTAATCTCTCGATGCTGGTGCTGTAAAATCACAACCCAAGTCCTATCTCATTTTAAGCCCAAAGAGACTTCCAAATCAAATTGGACTCCCGGGTTGCTTGCACATGGTTATGGTGTGCTTGCAGGCACTCTGTACGGGCGTGCCTGGCACTCATATCCAGCCCGATCGATCAAGGATGTGCTAGTTAGTACTCTCTCCATTCCACAATATAGTGCCTATAGAATTTTGTAAAAGTCAAACTTTGCCAACTTTGATCAAGTGTATAGAGAAAATTGTCTACATCTACAATACCAAATATGTACATTCTAAAAATATAACTCACGATATATCCAATGATGTGCATTTGGTATTCTAGATGTACCTACTTTTCTTTATAAACATGATTAAAGTTTGTAATGTTTGACTTTTGTAAAAATCTATAGGCACTACATTATGGAACGGAGGGAGTACTTGCCATATGGTCTCTGCGACTGTGATCTATGGCCTCAGATAGCTTGGCAGATAGTCATGGCGTAGTCTTGCGAGTGCGATCAATCAATCAAGCATACACATCGATCGGTGGCGCGTCGTCGCCGTGGCGCCTCCGCGCCTGAAGTACGTGATCAAACGGTTTCCACGTTCTGCCCGTGCTGCCCTGCCACTGAACTACCTCTGCAGGTTTGGGCATCGGCAGGCCTCGGTGACGCCATCACACGACCACGCGCACGTACGCGCGCCTGGCCAAGATCATCCTACGTTGCTTCCGTTCACACATCCGTACACACACACACACACACACATCGAATCAACGGTCAATCCATATCCACTTGCTGCTAACTCACTAACGCGGCCGGCCTCTTGGATCGAATTGCTTTGCTTGCTTGCTTGCTTGTGGGAGGGTCATGTAAGGTAAACAAGTACTGCTAGTGGTGTTAAGTTTTGACTTGGGAGTTTGTTTACACAGTTTGATTGACTGGCGCGCGCTGTGAGGGAGAACGGTCGCGGTCGGGCGTTGTGTTGACCTCGATGGAACGGTTGGCTGACAAATTAAAAGACGTGTACTAGTGCATGTGTCTCGCCTCGGTAGTTAATTACCTGTAGATGTAGAATGTCCTGATGACTTTGTTTCGACGAAACTAGTAGTACTACTAGTAGTTGTGTAGGATTTGACAAACTAGTCGCGTGTTTTCCATCTGCACATTACTATACGTCGTTTGTCAAAGCAGCCTCAAAGGTCAGTTGCCGCGGAAGGCCAGACGAAAAGCGCAGAGGCTTCTTCGCCCTCGACCGATCGGCATGCGTCTTGTCCGAGACAACGCTCTTGGAGTAGCAAGCAGTAAAACAGATGGATGGATTACGCACGTTTGTGTTGGAGATTCTTCCTCGAGCGTGCAGCATGGCATGCATGTGGCGACGACGTGCCAATATGCAATGCAATACGCGCCCCTGACGTCCCGTACCTACGTTCCACAGGGAAACCGGGCGTCCATTGACTCCCAACAAAAATGCAGCTAGCTAGCTGCTTTCTCTGGGTCAGGTTTTGCTTCTGGACTAGTGATTGCTTCATCATAAGATGCTTTTGCCCCCAGAATGTCGATCATTTCCATGGAACTGAATAAAGAATACCTATCTATGATTACTTGGCATGCTGGACAATGCTCCTGTGCGTAGCTATATCCGGCCGGAGTTGTCAACGTTTGAACGTGACTTTCAGTTTGGTCTTTCTCTTTGGGAGATGGGAATCTAGAAAGCTGTGCTGCCTTCTCTTGTGTTTTACTGTTCTAGGGCTGTCGAAAGTTAGGTTCAGCGCAATTAGAGATTTGCCTTTTTCCGGTCATGCATCTTTTCATCTCCCGATCGATTTGGCATGTTCAAAGGAAAGCTGTGGTCTCTTTCTTGCCTGCTGAGAGCATCTGCAGCCGGGTGCCTCAAACCCGCTTTAAACGTCCAGGCAGACGGCCCGGGCACTGACCAGTTAAAAAAAAGTGATTTAGACGAGCTCCTTAAACTGGCATCAAATGCCTGGGCTGCCGAGACCCCTCATGTCCAGCCCAAATCTGAGGCGGATATGGGCGCGTCCGGGCACGTCTGCTACGTCGGACCTGACAACCCTACCCCATCATAAATCGGACCAAATTCATCAAACCGTTCCTCCTCCTTCTGCCTTCCCCCTACCTTTCTCGCGTCAGAGTCCTCGCTGTCCGCCACCCTTGCTCCCCATCCTCACCGCCGCTCCCAATCCGTCGCCCTAGATGTCGCCCAGCCCGTCCTCAACCGTCGCGACAGAGGCTGCGTCCGCCTCATCCGTCGGCATCCTGTCCTTGGCTTCGTCGTGCAAGCCGGAGAACATCATCCGGAGGAACCGGCGCCACCGGCAGCGAGAGAGGGAAGCGGTGGCGTCGCAGGGAGCGGATGCGGACATGGACGAGCAGCTGTCCCCACGTCGTGCCCGGAACCCTACACCCCATCCATCCATCCGCCGACAAGGATTGTGCAGTCGGACCAGGTTGGGTCAGAGAAGGATATGGTGGCCGGTTGGGGCATTCTGAAGAGCTTTCCGCCAACGTTGATGCCGGCAGTGGACATATGTCACTCGCGTAGCTCGTCCGGGTATGGATAAGAACGGAAACCGGCGGCGCCCAGGTTGCCCACGCCCTGTTTGACGGAATGACATAACAAGAGTCGGTATGTTCTTGCTGTTGGGGAACGTAGCAGAATTTTAAAATTTTGTACGCATCACCAAGATCAATCTATGGAGTCATATAGCAACAAGGGAGAGGGGAGTGCATCTACATACACTTGTAGATCGCGAGCGGAAGTGTTCAAGAGAACGGGGTTGATGGAGTCGTACTCGTCGTGATCCAAATCACCGATGACCTAGCGCCGAACGGACGGCACCTCCGCGTTCAACACACGTACGGTTGGGAAGACGTCTCCTCCTTGATCCAGCAAGGGGAAGGAGAGGTTGATGGAGATCCAGGAGCACTACGGCGTGGTGGTGGAAGCAACGGTGATCTCAGCAGGGCTTCGCCAAGCTCCAACGAGAGAGAGAGAGAGAGAGAGAGAGAGGTGTTACGTGGGGAGAGGGGGGCGCCAGAGACTTGGTGCGGCTGCCCTCCCTCCCCCCACTATATATAGGGCCCCTAGGGGGGTGCCGGCCCTAGGAGATGGGATCTCCAAGGGGGGCGGCGGCCAAGGGGGGGGGACTTGCCCCCCAAGCCAAGTAGGACGCCCCCCACCCCTAGGGTTTCCAACCCTAGGCGCAGGGGGAGGCCCATGGGGGGCGCACCAGCCCACTAGGGGCTGGTTCCCCTCCCACTTCAGCCCATGGGGCCCTCCGGGATAGGTGGCCCCACCCGGTGGACCCCCGGGACCCTTCTGGTGGTCCCGCTACAATACCGATTACCCCCGAAACTTTCCCGATGGCTGAAACTGGACTTCCTATATATAAATCTTCACCTCCGGACCATTCCGGAACTCCTTGTGACGTCTGCGATCTCATCCGGGACTCCGAACAACTTTCGGGTTACCGCATACTAATATCTCTACAACCCTAGCGTCACCGAACCTTAAGTGTGTAGATCCTACGGGTTCGGGAGACACATAGACATGACCGAGACGACTCTCCGGTCAATAACCAACAGCGGGATCTGGATACCCATGTTGGCTCCCACATGTTTCACGATGATCTCATCGGATGAACCACGATGTCGAGGATTCAATCAATCCCGTATACAATTCCCTTTGTCAATCGGTACGTTACTTGCCCGAGATTCGATCGTCGGTATCCCAATACCTCGTTCAATCTCGTTACCGGCAAGTCACTTTACTCGTACCATAATGCATGATCCCGTGACCAAACACTTGGTCACATTGAGCTCATTATGATGATGCATTACCGAGTGGGCCCAGAGATACCTCTCCGTCATATGGAGTGACAAATTCCAGTCTCGATCCGTGTCAACCCAACAGATACTTTCGGGGATACCTGTAGTATACCTTTATAGTCACCCAGTTACGTTGTGACATTTGGTACACCCAAAGCACTCCTACGGCATTCGGGAGTTACACGATCTCATGGTCTAAGGAAATGATACTTGACACCGAAAAAGCTCTAGCAAACGAACTACACGATCTTGTGCTATGCTTAGGATTGAGTCTTGTCCATCGCATCATTCTCCTAATGATGTGATCCCGTTATCAATGACATCCAATGTCCATAGTCAGGAAACCCTGACTATCTATTGATCAACGAGCTAGTTAACTAGAGGCTTACTAGGGACATGTTATGGTCTATGTATTCACACATGTATTATGATTTCCGGATAACACAATTATAGCATGAAAAATAGACAATTATCATGAACAAGGAAATATAATAATAATCATTTTATTATTGCCTCTAGGGCATATTTCCAACACTTGCTGCTCTTGCCGATCAACTTTGCATATGGCATGTTCAGTGTTTTGCATATACTGCTAGTTCATTTCGGACATGATGAATGCTCGCAAACCATGATCATTTAGGAGGTGTTCCTGTCGAACATGATCAATGATAATCAAGGTCCGACCCAAATGGAGTACGAATTGGGGGATCCAGCTTGCCTTCATTTGAAGTTGGGACAATATCCAATCCCAATCCAAGCAAGAAGTGGCTTGCGAAGAAGAAGGAGATCAACGACCGGGCAGGACGGCAAGGGCAGTTGCGGCAAGGATGCAGACACAGCAGGACGCAAGGATGGCCTCAGAGTAGGCGGCATGGATGGCGTCCAACGAGTGATCCGGCTAGCCAGCGAGGCATCCGTCACGCTCGGGCATTGATTTCATTTTAGCATGTTCGGATTGTTGAATTATGATCTGTTTTGCTTTGTTTCGAACTGTTGAATTGAAATAATTTGTATCGTATGATCGACGTGCATGAATAGTAAATCTGAGGCTCTGCATTTGAGGTGTGTGGATGTGTGGCAGCCCATCGAGGGGCCGCCTGGCGCTGTCCGCGGGCGTATAAATGGCCGGATTTGTCAAGTCCGGCTGTGGATGCTCTAATGGAAATAGAAACTTCTGCGCCATGGGTTGATTAAGACGTACCGACTGTGTGTTTTTTTCATGGTAGGACGTACATACTATGCATTGTCTTTTTTTATTAGGAGTATTGTGTATTGTCAAGTTGGACTATACATAGTAGTACTACCATTTGATCGGGCAGTGTGTGTTTAATTGCAGTCCAAGAAAAGGGAAGGATGGTGCCACACTCACATGAGTCTAATTAACTGCATATCGATTGCAACATATAGTTGAGTTTTCAACACCGTCAAAGACATACATTTGAGTTTTTCAACAATTTCTGCTCAAGCGTACGTCTTGAAGACCCAAGCTTGACGATAAGATCAGTGAACAGGGTCATCAATTTTCAGGGTATTACTTTGAAAATTTCCGCTCTTTCCACAAATATATATGTTGACAGATTCCCCGTTATGGTTGAGAATTAATAGCAGAAACGAACGTACGCGCGAACTGGTCCTGCCAAAGAAACCGCTTAGAATGGTGGGTGGGTGTGTCGCCATTTTACCTTCGCCACGAGACGACGTAGTAATGTAGTACGACAATGCAAAGCTAGCTAGCATAACAAAGCACCTATGCAGCTTAGTATAGTAGCCGGCCAAAACGCTTCCTTTCCAAAAGTGAGACACACCAACAAGAGTTCCCACACCATGACAGTGACACGTAACGCGCACTTCGTTCCATCATCATCAAATTATTAAACTGTTGATTTCCCCGTCTCGAATGCTAGCTAAAGGTGGCCATTTCTCAAAGATTTGGTTTAACTAACCGTGCCAGTTACTCCCTCCGTTTTTAAATATAAGATGTTTTAAAGATTTTAATATAGACGATATACGAAGTAAAATAAATGAATTTACACTTTAGAATATGTTTATACACATCTGTATGTAGTCTGTAATGGAATATTTTAAAAAAACTTATATTTAGGAATGGATGGTGTACCTCACAAGCTATCCGAAGACGCAGTGGTTTAGCTGCTGCGCTGTGTGTCGGGAGATCGTCGTCCGTTGCTTCCGTTTACACGTCCGTGCACACGCACAGAAGTAACGGTCAATTCATCTCCACTATTATAACTAACGCGGCCGGCCTCTTGGATCGAGTTGCTTGCTTGCCTGTGGGAGGTTCATGTAATAAGCGAGTAGGAGTAGTACTGCTAGTGGTGTTAAATTTTGACCTGGGAGTTAGTTTGTACTACCTCCGTAAATTAATATAAGAGTATTTAAAATACTAAAGTAGTAATCTAAATACTTTTATATTAGTTTACAGAGGGAGTACTACAATTTGACTGACTGACGTTGTGAGAGGGAATGGTCAGTAGTCGCGCGTTATGTTGACCCCGATCGATCGGTTGGCTGACAAACTAAAAGTCGCGTGCATGTGAATGAATGGGTCGCTAGCTTCTCGTCCCGTCTCTGGTGGTAGTTAATTAGAATGTCCTGATGACTTTGTTTACACGCGGTAGAAGATGGCTCGACGCAGTGTTTTTTGTTGATATATATACACACCATTTTCTTCGACGCCGGTCGAGGTAAACTTGCAGCATATATAGTCCAAACTAACATGTTGACAATAAATACACAGTATGTACGTCCTGATCAACCCGCGCGCAGAAGTTTCTGTTTCCATCGGCAAAGAAGAGACCACAGGTTTTCTCTGGACATGCCAAATCGATCGGGCGATGAAAAGTTGTATGACCGGAAAAGGCAAATCTCTAATTGCGCTGGACCTAACTTTCGACGGGGCTAGTAGAACAGTAGAACTAGGGCACGTACTCCCTCCATCCGAAAATACTTGTCATCAAAATGGACAAAAAGGGATGTATCTAAAACTAAAATACATCTAGATACATCCCTTTTTATTCATTTTGATGACAAGTATTTCCGGACGGATGAGTACTTATTTACTGTAGAACACTAGGTAAAACACGGCAGCACAACTTTCTAGATTCTGATCTCCCAAAGAGAAAGACCAAACATCCATGTTCAAACGTTGACAAGTCCGGCCGGATAAAGCTACGTACAGGAGCTTTGTTTAGCATGCTAAGCAATCATAGATAGCTTTTCTTTATTCAGTTTCATGGAAATGATCGACACTCGGGAGCAAAAGCTCCTTATGATAATAAAATATAGGAGTACTATCATATAGATGAACAAATAGGCCAGAGGCAAAATCTGGCCAAGACCATGTCTTGGGAAGTTGGGAGTCAATGGACGGTTCCCCTTTGGAACGTACGTATGTATGTACGGGAGGTCACGTACGTCACGCACGCTTGTTGCATATCGCCACGTCGTCGCCCCATGCATGCTGCATGCTCGAGGAAGAGTCTCCAATCCAAACGTGCGTAAATTTATACTATGTTTTACTGTTTTATTTATGACAAGATGCTGCTCCAAGTCCGTTGTCTCGGACAACACGCATGCGGATCGATCGAGGCGAAGAAGGTTCGGCACTTTCGCCTGGCCTTCCCCGGCGACTGCCCTTTGACAAACGGCATCTGTGCAGAGGAAAAAACACGAGACCAGTTGGTCAAACCCGGGTTTATATTTTTCATCCTACACACCTAGTGCTAGCACCATTTGATCGGGCCGTGTGCGATAATTGTAGTCCAAGGAAAGTGTCACGGGAATTAACTAGCGGCATATCGATCGCTACGTGTAGTTGAGCCTTTCAACACTGTCAGCAAATATATTCGAATTATTCAACGATATCTGCTCAAGCATCTTCATTTTCAACAGTTTTTCAGCCAGACAATAAGATCGGTGAACAGCATCATCAGTTTCCACGGTACTACTTTGAAATTTTCCGCTGTTTTCAAACACTATACATGTTGTCGAACTCCCCGTGATGGTTGAGAATTAATTAAATTAACAAGAGAAACATACCTACGCCCGAATTGGTCTTGGCAAAAAAAGCCTCTTAACTGTGGTAGTGGGTGCGGCGCCACCTTACCTTCGCCATGAGATCGACCCACCTACGGTACGACGATGCAATACTAGCTAGCATAACAAAACCGAAATGACTACAGTTCAGTCGACTAAATTTTTGAATTAGAATCAGTCGATTCGTAGACCATTGGGTTAAAATCGTGTGGCAGCTAGATCTTCTTGTTCCTAAGCTTTCCGACCGCCAAACGTGCCGCCGGCTGAACCGCCGGCCATCACCACCCGCGGCCAGCGGCGCTCCCGCGACCGCCTCGCCGCCCCGCCCTCCCCAGAACTGCCCCCACCGCCCCAACCATCCCTCTAGCCCCGCCCTTCTCAGAACCGCCCCCACCGCCGGTCTAGCCGCCGCCCCGGCCATCCCTCTAGCCCCACCTGCGACTAGATTTTTCTCCGACGAATTCCCACGCCAGCGCGCCCCACCACCGTCCCCACCCTGAACCCTAAGATTGACACTGGAGTAGCCTCTCCGGCGAGCTCCCCCTCCCCGCTGCGGCTGGTTCTTCCTCCCCTCTGGCGAGCCCCTCGCCCCCCTCTGAAAATCAGTCGACAGAAGTGTAGCTAAATCGTAACAAAACAACTTAGCTTAGTATAGTAGGCGGCGAAACGCTTCCTTTCCAAAAGCGAGAGACACCCACAAGAGTACCTCCCACACACCATGACAGTGACACGTAACGCGCAGCTCCTTCCATCATCATCAAATTATTAAACTGTTGATTTCTCCGTCTCAAATGCTAAGCTAATGGTGGCCCGTTTCTCAACGGCTCGGTTGAACTGACGTTGCCAGTTCCCCGCAAAAAAAAAAAAACTGACGTTGCCAGTTAGCTCGTCCATGGAAGCAGTGGTGAAAAAGAAATGCTATCAGCAAAGCAACAGGTGGTAAAAATAATAATACAGTGTGCATCACAGCGCGACACGTACGTACAAACGTCCTTGTCATACGTACTGGCTGAGAAACTGTATGCCGGCAAAGAAATTGCAGCACATACACTTTTGCAGCGAAGCACACGAGCTAGAGTCCACACGTGTCCTTGTCGTGCATACACATGTGAGAGGCCGGCTAGCGGCCAGCTGCATTCCGGATCATTTTTTCTTTGCACCTTTTTTTAACAGAGAAAGGCACCCGAAGGTACCAATATATTCAGCTCACAGAACATTTTACAGTCGAGATTACACCATCTGCTAGAATAAAGAGAAAGAAGAACTGCAGATGTAAAGAAAGAAGAGCTGAATAAAGACATATGAGAGAGCAAGGAACAAGATCCTTGCTGAAGAACAGCATGTCCTAAGAAACAAAGAAAGAGAAGGGGAAAAGAAAATTCCAGCTTTGACAGCAATCTCCTTCTTTCCAACAGCCGAGCATAGACCATCATATCATGTTGAGATGAGGAACTTCCGAGAGCTATCAACTTTCTCCTAAAAGCAATACACCTTATGAAGCTGAATTCCTACAAAATTAAAATCAACAAGAGAGGCAGCTACAGGACATGATTCAGTGACATGAGAGTGAGAAGAGCAATTGAGTGTAGGTCCTCCAGCCATTTGAAAAACTTGATGAGCTAAATTGTGAGCCACCCCATTCAAATTCCTAGAAATATGAAAAACTTGGGGATTAAGATTAGAAGTAGAGTTTACAAAAGAAGCCACTTCTTTTCTAATATTCCAAGGAGTGGAAGAGTGAGCAATATTCCTGGCAGCAGCAACAGTGGCAAGAGAAAGAGAATCGGTTAAAAAAGTAGGAGTTTGAATGTTAAGGCAAGCCGCCAATTGAGCCGCACAAGCAAGAGCAATTGCTTCAGCTTGAAGAGGAGTGTCCGTCGAAGGGCCTGAAGCTTGAACCTGGATATTTATTTCCCTATTAGAAGAAGGAAGACAAAAGTAAACTCCCACACCTGTGCGCAATTGACCTTGCTGAAATCCTGGAACTCTAGAAGTTCTGAAAGCAGCATCAGAAAATACTTTAGCACCATTAATGAGAAGGTCTGATTTGAGAGTATTGCCTTGCTTAGGAAGAGGAGAATTATCAGGTTGAGAAGCCTGCAAAGACTGAATATTAGTAGAAGGCAGAATCTCCTCTTGGAGAATATTATTCAAACTAGTAGCAGCAATTTTAATTTGGTAGGGAAAAGAAAATTTCCTCTCAAAGAGGAAATCATTTCTAGCCTTCCAAATGCACCACATAAAATTGAAAATATTTTGCAAAGATGCATAAAGATGGCCCATAGAAGCAAAGTGAATCAGAAGGGAATGCATTGAAGAGTGACCTTGCACAAGGATGTCAGATCTAAGAAACCAAGGAGCAGAGAACCAGGCCGCTCTAGCAAAGTCACAAAGAAAGAAAAGGTGAAACTCATCTTCTTGCTGAGCACATCTACAACAATTCTGCGAAATGTGAATAGAAAAACGGCCTGCTCTCATTCCTGTGGGCAAAGCTTTGCTAAGCATCCTCCAAGCAAAAGTTTTAACCTTGGGCAATAAATCTTTCTGCTTCCAAATAGTTTTAAGAAAAGCTTTCAAATCCAAAGGAACATCCAGAGGAGCAGTTCTAGGATTAGTAAATGTCTTGTAAGCAAAGTTTATAAGCAGCTTTGGAAGAGCAAATACCATTGGGAGCCAAAGGCCAACAAAGAATATCAGCATTATCATCATCGAGAATATCAATGTTGATAATCTGAGTAGCCAAAGGTTGCTGAAAAAGAGAGAAAATGAGCTGACGGTTCCATTGCCTTTTCCCAGGCTGCCAAAGATCCCTAACCAAGGAGGGATAAATAAAGCCTGATGGTTGAGGAATGAGAAAATCATGAATAGAGTTCCAAAGATTGCACCAAGGCATGCTCCAAATAGAAACATTACCTTGGGTGAGTTGATAGAAGGCATGCTCTTTAAGTTTAGGAAGCATTTTTAAAATGGAAGACCAAAAGGCAGATTTAGGTGGATTATTAGTAGCTTTCCAAATAGAAGTGGTAGAAAAATATTTGGCTTGAAGAACACAATATAATTGGGAGGAGGGGTTTTTAGCTAACCTCCAAGCCGCAGCAAGAATAAGACTCTCATTGACGGCTTTTAGATTTCTGATTCCGAGACCACCTTCAGACTTGGAGTTGGTAATATCCTTCCATGCTCTGAGACAAAGACTCCTCTTAGAATCTGTTTCTCTAATCCCTGTCCACCAAAAATTCCTAATGATAGAAGTGAGCTTGGCAATAAATTTTTTTGAAAACAGAATGTTTGCCATATAGTAAACAGGGATAGCAGAAAAGATAGAGCGAATAAGTTCAAGACGGGCAGCATGAGATAGCATGTTAGCTTTATAAGAGGGGAGCTTATTTAAAAATTTATCCAAAACAAAGTTATAAGCAGCACCCCTATTCTTAGCAGGCAAAATTAGAGGATGACCAAGATGAGTGAAATTAGCATCAAGATTAGCAACAGGAAAGACTTTCTTAATATCATTAATAATATTCTGAGAAACATGATTGCTAAAGAGAATGGCAGATTTATTCCAGTTAGGAGTTTGACCAAAAAGAGCACAAAAGTGTAGAATAAGACTGGCCATCGTCTGAGCCTCCTGATAAGTAGCGTGCCCACACACCAGAAGATCATCTGCAAATAGAAGAGAATGGACAGAGGGGCAGTTTGGTCCAAGAGAAATTCCCTGCAATTGGTTAACCTGCAAAGCTTCATTAAGCAAGATGGAAAGTTCATTAATTGCAAGAACAAACAAGTAAGGAGACATGGGACAGCCTTGTTGTATTCCTCTGAAGCTCTTAAATTTAGGAGAGGGCTGGCCATTAATGAGAACAGAGAATGAGGGAGATGAGATGCATGTATGAACCAAATTAACAAAATGACCATGCAGCCCTTTACGAGCCAGAGCAGAAACAATGAAATTCCATTCTAAACGATCAAAAGCTTTGGCAAGGTCAATCTTAAGCATAAAGGCATCATATTTCCAGGATTTAAGAGAAAACGAGTGAGCAATTTCCTGAGCAATGATAATGTTGTCACTAATACGTCTACCCTCAATAAATGCTTGTTGAGCTTGGTCAATATAATCAGGAAGATGATGCTTAAGTCTATTCGCAAGAGACTTAGCAATGATTTTATAAAGCACATTACAAAGACTAATAGGACGGTAGTCCATGGGCACAAGAGGAACCAACTTCTTAGGGATAAGAGCAATATTGGTATCATTGATGTGAGGGGGAAGTGTAGCAGTATTATAGAAGTGAGTGACAAGATGAGTTACCTCATCCCCAATCCAATCCCAAGTAGCTAAATAAAATTCTACATTGAACCCATCAGGACCAGGAGAAGCATTAAGCTTCATGTCTTTAAGAATCCGCAAAAGTTCAGTCTTGTCCGGAATAGAATAAGTAGGATCATTGTTGTCATTAGTCCAAATAGGGGAAGAAAAAGGCCTGCCAGCATAAGTGTTAGGAGAGGAAAATATGTGTCTGAAATAATTAACAAACGTTTGCATCATGGCCTCCGGTTTGAAATGAATATTGTCATGCTCATCTTTGATAGAACAAATAGTATTTCTTTTTCTACGTTTGAGCACAGCCTGATGGAAGAATTTTGTGTTGCGATCACCTTTTACAGCCCAAGACTTTTTACTTCTTTGGCTGTAAAACTGATTGAGTTTGGAAAGCGTAAGTTCATACCTATTAGTAAGAGTACTTTCCAAAACATGGTCCTGTTGGTGGAGAGGCAGCTGTTGCAAATCCTTGATTCTGGATTCTAGCTCAGCAAGTTCTTGTTGGAGAGGTTTTTTCTTCTTGCACCAGACTTTTAAAGATCCTGCCAAAGAAGATGACTTTGCAGCAAAAGAGGTCAGGGAACTAGAAATCCAATTATTTTTACCAAAAGAGTGAAAATCTTTTTCCATAAGCCACCAGTTTTCAAATTTAAAAGATTGTCTAGGCCTAACAAGTTTACCTTCCGAGGAAATTAAAATGGGAGCATGGTCACCAAGAATAATAGGAAGATTCAACACTTTAGTATTAGGATAAAAAGCGCACCAATCAGAATTGACCAAGCATCGATCAAGACGTCTATGAATGGGCTTAGAAGTATGTTGCCTACCACGCCAAGTATAAGCAGGACCACTATAACCAATATCAAACAGCCCACAATTTTTAACAAGAGACCTGAAAGCATTCATACGATATAAGTTGATATTACCATCACACGCATCCACATCATAAAGGATATCATTAAGGTCCCCCATACAAACCATGGGCTTTCCTAGGTTATCATAGACAAAATCAGCAACTTGGTCCCAGCTGATGGCATTAGTCTGCCTGTGATACGGGTCGCCATATATACAAATAAGACAAAAGTTGACCCCTGAAGTTTTATTAACTACATTTGCTAAAATATAGTGAAAAGCAGCAGCATGCACAGAAACTTTGAGCTCATCGGTCCACATAAGCCAAAGGCCACCTGAGGCACCTCTAGAAGGAACAACAAAGCCGTTGGCAACATCAAACCTATTAACAAGATCGACAGAACGGACTTTGGAAGACTTGATTTCTGAAACAAATGTTACCTGTGTCTTCGTAGACCGCATCAAGTTGGAAAGATAGAGCATCCTCTCACTGCCAAGGCTTCTGCCCATACCTCGGCAGTTCCAGGCGATGGCCCTCATAGCGCCCAAAAGATATCTGGAATCGAGACAAATAACTCTGCCTTCCTCACCCCACTCTCCTGGCTCGGCGCGAGCCCGGGGTCACCCACAGCAAGGAGACGCCAGATCTGCGAAAATAAGGCCGTTGGGCAGAAGCACCGGATCTGTGGCGAAAGTGGAGAGCAGCAGCAGGTCACTAACAGAATCGGAGGGCAGTGAGTATCACGGGGAGGGAAGAAGCAGAGAAGCAACAAAAGGGGATCTGGATGAGCAAGATGGATTGAGGGAACAAGGGGAAGTAGAGAGGAGACACAGAGGAGAAGGGAATCCGGGAGACGAGGGATGAGATAGGAGATCAGAGAAGGAAGGGGAGGAGAAGAAGCGGCATGACGCCAGTCACCGGGAAATCGCCGGAAATCACCAAGGAGGCAGAGCACTAGACGGAGGAGCAGGGGAGCTCGCGGAGAAGACAGAGCGCGGGACAAGGGTACTAGATCTGGTCTCGCCGGACTTTTTCTTTGCACCTAGCGAGCTAGTCGCATTCACCTTTAACCCAAGCCAGCACCGGATTAGATATATCCGACTGTAGATGCTCTAAGAAGATACTATTCCGTCTCAGTGTGATCGATCAAGCATATACTATGGGGGTGTTTGTTTTCAGGGATTTTTGTGTGTAGGGATTAGAAAAAGTCCCTCTTAGAGACTTTTTTACCAAACGGGAGGGACATTTTAGGGACTAAACTAGGCATTTGAGACTAAATGAAGAAGACTCTTAAGGAGAGCCTTTTTGGGACTTTTCCAACCATGCCCATCCATGCACCCATTGGCCCGCCACCCCATGGTGTTGTTTGATTGTTATTTTTCTATATACTAGGGGCAACATGGTCATTTAATAACCTCTAGAAAGGGACTAGGGACTTTTTAGTCTCTGAAAACAAACAGGGAGGGACTTTTTAGGGACTAGGAACTTCTTAGTTGGGACTAGAAAAAGTCCTAGGACTAGAGAAACAAACACCACCTATATCGATCGGTGGTGCGCCATCGCCGTGCCGCCTCACGTATGTGATCAAATGGTTGCCACGCTACCCGTGCTGCAGCCCTGATAGCGTTTAGGGCGTATTTGGTTTCACTTTGGAACAGTAGCTGCATTGTATGCACATCTCAACCTAGTCTGGCTCTGAAAAAACAATCTCATATGCAACATCTGCGAGTTGTTTGGTTGCCTGCATATGGACTTCCTGCATTAGGGGATCAACTTTGGCATATTGTTTGGTTGCCTGCATTGTCTCGGCGCATGCAACTACACGTTGTTTGGTTGCCCGCATGGGGTATGATTAAGAGTTAGCACTTGCACTTAGCACACAGGGCTAAGAGCTAGTAGAGGAAGGAGGAGAAGAAATGCAGTGTGCTCGGACCATGGCGACTGCGGTGGATAGTGGCCGTGGCGCCGTGTCCGACATGACGAGCATGGAGTCGTGGACGAGCGACCCCGCCGGCGGCACGGCGAGCGACACCGTCGGTGAACTAGTTGCGATGCTCGCGCAAAGACAGTGGACATAGGAGGAGAATGCAGTGCTCGCGCCATGGTATCGTCAGTGCAGTGGACGAGAGAGGAGGCCGAGATGATCGACACCGGAAACGACTCCAGTGTAGTAGGGCGAGAGAGAGGAGGCGAAGATGATCGACCCCGTCGGCGGCGCGGCGAACTGCAGTGTGCGCGAAGGCAGAGGGCACAAGAAAGCAGTGTGCGTGTCATTGCAGCGTCAGTGCAGTAGGAGGACGACAGAGAGTAGGCCGAGATGAGCGACGCCGGAAACGACTCTCGTGTAGTAGCACGCGGGCAAGGAAATCAAGGGGAAGAGCTTCAGTGTCGAGAGGGACGAATAGGAGGGCTCGGAGCAGAGGACAGAGGAGCTCGACATGGCGACGTCAGTGCAGTAGACTGCTGTTGAAAGAGAGATGAAGCTACGATCGTCGAAACCAAAAACTTACAGCACGAATGTTGTGAGGGACTGCGAGATTAGGCTGCTGGTCAAAGGAAATTTCAAATGATCGATCGTGCGCGACGAATCTGACAGAATTTGTCTAGAATAGCTCCAAAAGGTAACACGAGATTAAGAACTTACGACCGATAAAACTACGAACCAATCGCCTGAATGGAACCGTAGCATCGAGGTGCATATTTTTCGTGTAGAGCTTACCTCGAATCAAAGCACCATTGTGTAGATCAGAGGGAGGAGATTAGACTGGAGGTTGAAAAAAAACTCATGTAATCACCTCGCATCCCTCCCGTCTTCACTCGTGCAAGGGCCTACCGGCTTGCGCTTGCCTCGGCCTGGCTCGCAAGAAACTACCGATTCCTGGGTTTCCAGTGAACCAGGCCCAAAGATGCTTTAAGTTTCGTGCTATACAGGTCCAACAGGAAAATCAGGCAACCAAACGACCTGTTCCCTTCCCGCACGAGCCTGGTTGAGGCTCATGCGAGCAACCAAACACACCCTTAGCAACGGCGATTTCTGTTGAGACACACGGCGCCCACATCATCATGCAACAACGCACACATACGCACCCACATTGGATCGTTTTTTTATGACCGGATAATCCATCTAGATGTTTGAGATGAGTTTGAGGTGCCGGCTGCAGACGCTCTCATGCAACCACGCACATGTACGCGCGCGCATTGGACTTTAGGCGTTGTTTGGATAGGGCCAGATACATGGTAAACGAGCTTGTAGCCGGATTTTAGCAAAATTGGTTTTGCTAATGAATTTTTGGATAACTAATTTGCACAGAAACACGTTTGGGTTTGGAAAGGATAAAACTGGCTTGTACATTTCCTTGTTTGGGTAGGAGGATACCGATTCACTTCCTCCCCTTGCCTTCTCTCTCTTACTTTCCCCAATTTTGGCCATTGACGACGACTTCCCAAAGCTTCGACTCCAGCGGCTCCAGCCTGTGATTCCTCTTCCGTCGTTCGTCCTCACCGCCAGACACCGGTGCCCTCCTCCCATCGGGACGGCCTCGACGACTCCGCGCGCGGAGGCTTTCCCTGGTCGCCTAGGCCAACTCTGGTCGTCCCCGTACAGGCTCTGCTCGGCGAGATCTGCTCCTCGAGCTCATCCCGTAGGTTCGCCGCCCCTGGGCGACCTCTCTCATCGGCCCTGCACAGGCTTCGCTCGAGGAGAGGTTCTTCTCGAGCTCATCCCAGATGTACGCCGCCCCTTGATGCTGGCCGTCCAGCAGCGTCCGTACATGGAAGTTCAGATCTCAAAAGAGTGCTCGACGCCGCCCACCCTGATAGCGGCCATGTAGGGGCTGGAGGTCAAGCGTGAGGACGATGATTCGGCGGAGCAGGTAAACATTTCATCTTTGTTTGCATTTCAAGGTCGAATTATGTGAGCTGGGAGCTTGAACAATTCAATGATGATTCTACTTGTGTTAATAAGAAATGCCATTCTACTTGCCAAGAGAAAAAAAACTTCATAGTTTACAGGGCTTAACAATTAGCTACATGGTAAAGTCGTTGATTTAATTCTTTCCCATAATAGCGACGAAGTGATAATTTGGAGAGTGGTTGCACACAGCCTTTGCTCATAGAGACAAAGGAGTGGCAAGTTGACAATGCAGAGGATAATGATGGTTGCTGGTCCATACAGATTCCTCATGCCACATGTGAAGGTTTTCTCGTAATATCTTGAATGTGCTTATTTTTTGTTGCTGAATGCATAACCTTCATCTGTATTGGCTCTTTTCACAAATATATCAGTTTCAGTTCTTCAACTTCATTCTCTAGTCTGCAATGGCCATTTTTCTTATCGAATGACAAATTTATTGCACACAGTTGTACATAAAATAATTTAGCATTACTATCATCTTGTAATACAGAACGGGAAGTTTTGGAACCTATGAATTGATGAAAAATTGTAACAATTATTATTGTAATGAATCTATAAATAAAATTTTAAAAAATAATATTGTAATGCTCAATCATCTTCTGGTTGTTGAGCGGAACGCTGTTGATGATTACTCCACAACTGTCGAGCAATGCCTGCACGAACTCTCTCACCAGCAGCTCGTTCATCTTCTCTTGCTTGCCCTCTAACTTGCTGATCACCATGGTCAACATGTTGTTGTGCTTCCCCATGCTCATAAAGCTCGAACAACTCATCATGATGATTAACCTTCCGGATGAAGTTGTGGATAATACAACAAGCCATAACAATTTTGACTTGTGTTTTATATGGATAAGGAATTCCTCCTTTCCTACTTAAAATTGGAAAGCGAGCTTTTAGAACACCAAAAGTTCGCTCAACAACATTTCGTAGTTGTGCGTGCAGATGATTGAACATATATTTCTCACTAGTATATCGTCGATTACTTCCACGAAAAGAAGCAATATGATAACGATCTCCACGGTACGGGGCAATAAATTTTGGAGTATTTGCATATCCAGAATCAACAAGATAAAATTTACCTGCACGTAAGGTTTGATAGCACGGTCAAAATCTTTATGTAATAAGATTAATCAATATATAGTTCATATGTTTGAACTTTTACCTTCAGGAACAACAAAACCCCCACTAGTAACAGCCCATCTTAGAACTGCTTGATTTGACGCAGAACCTTCCCATCCAGCAGCGACATATGAGAATGTCATGTCAAATGACACTGCTGCCATTACATTTTGAGAGGGGTAACCATGCCTATTTCTATAAGGAGTTTGCTTATCTAGCCTGATTTTTGCCTCAATGTGTGTCCCATCAATTGCTCCTAGGCAGTTCTGTTGGGATTTTTGTTAGTCAAACAATGAAGTTTAAGTTTCCATGACATAGTATTTAATCATATTTAAAAGTAACATGTGTTTGCGATAGGAAAATACCTTGAAATATGGGTAGAACCTTGCATCACCCAATATTTTTGCTGGGGTTTCATTCCTTGGATCTGTTATGCAAACATCACGCAACCCATTTATGGCATCTAAAACAATGTTGAAGTGTCGGCTGATTGGTTCACCAGAATGCTGATATCTATCTTGGATGACACGGTTCCTAACATTGTGACCAATGGTATGTAGAAACATGAGTAGTTGTTCGTCCACTGTCATTCGCTTTGTATCCTTCAGTAAGCCTCTCTCACACAAAGCATCTCGCAGCAAGTAGAATATTTGCTTCTCAAGACGAATTTGTTCGTAAAATCTAACTGGATGTCCCTCTAGCAACTCTTTTGTTTTCTGGGCACCAGTTAATATGGAGGTGTTACGAGGTGTTTTGAATAACCTTGTGAACAACACATCACGAGACACTGCAGAAATGTTATTAATAAGAACTTGCTCGGAATCAGAAAATTCATCATCTGGCACATACAAACTGTTCATGGTTCCTTGCACAGTGTACACTATTGATTGTATCATCTCAGAATAATATTTCATAAGATATATAAAATAGTTGGAAATGAACTTTCTCAAACTGAAAGTACAGTTGATTGTTGCAACACAAACTTACAGAAAAAGCAATGGAAATTGTTCTCTAAATACATAAAACGACAATTACTGAAATCAAATAATGGTGTATCACAAAATAACTAAGGATCAAGAATCCAAAGCTTTCGAGTTTCTTCATCCATCTCAATGAAAATGGTGCGTTTGTCACCATCTGTAAATGCTTTTACTGCTTTCAGTTTTGTGCTGGCATCGAGGCTACCCATACTATTCAATACTGACATGCATGATTTAACCGAGTAAGTGTCATTTTGTTCTGCTGTTTTTTTCTTTGCTTCAGCAATGCTGAGTGATGCATCTGCAAGACGATCAATTGCTGTTATGGCATCATCGGCTGTACGTTTTTGTCCTCTTGTAGTTTCTTTTGATCCACTTCCAGGGAATTTCCTTTTTTCTGGCTCAATGGCTGTCGACTTCTTAGTGAACACACCAGGGGAGCCATTATTTTCATCAGACTCGATTTCATGTACTTCAACATCCTTATTGAGATCAATTTGAGATGATTTAGTTGTGCATGAACCATCTTTCCCTTTGCTAGATACAGCACCAACTCCAGATGCCGTTGAACTAGCACATATTTGTTGCAGATCTTCCCAACTAGGCCACACCTTTTCTCGATATTCTTGGAGTGACTTATCCTTCTGCAAGTTGTAAATATTTTTATTAATAAATATAATATACCAATTTTATATGAATCCTACTCGCACAAACTTACCTCAATTAGTTCCTCCCAAGTTTCTTCTGAAGCTTTTATCATTTTGTCATCGTCGTCCCAACCAAATCCCGTCAGTTTAAGAAGTCTATCCATGGCAGCATAGCAACTCCTGTAGTACTTATGGCGATTTTTCAATTGTTGTAATTCAAGTTTGTCTACTCTTGAATCATTGAATTGTTCTAAGATATCACGCCATGCTTTCTTTGTGTAACCTGTTCCTTCTTTCCCTCCGTGTAAAGTTTGATCTTTCAGTATAGTGAGAAGTATTTTGTCCTCCGAAGATTTCCATACATGCCTCTTTTTATCTGGGTTTTCTTTCCTATTTTTTGGGTCCTTCTGATCATCCATATTTATCTACAAGAAAATAAAAAAATTTAAATGAGTATGTGATTGACAAACTTAATTTCTCTTGACATTTCAAAACCTCCAATTTAAAGTTGTACTTACAACAAGCCATATTGCAAAGTGAGTTTTTTGGTTGAGAAGAACACTGTTAAGTGGAAGAAATGAACATGATAATAATATTTCAACTGCATTCGTGTGATCTCTTGGCGTGTATTCTTCTGATTGCAGTAGACAAATGGGGGTCTAGGACTAAGCTAACCTTTAATGTTTTACCTATGACAACACTTACTACTAATTGTTTGATTTCTACGTGTATTCCTATGTTCTTTTCACAATGCAGGTCGACAAAGGAACTGATGGCTTGTATTTCAGTGATCTACTGTTGGCTTACCATTTGTTTTTATAGAGGTAAAGCTGCATGTGCATGTTGAATTTATATTTGAGGGCCCCTTATATCCAGGAGTACACGATTGGCCTACATACTAGACTATGATACATGTGTATACAATATAGACTACAGCACAAACATACATACTTATATCGCACAGTTCAGATTGGCCTAGTGCCTATTAATACCATATAAATATATAATTAGAGTTAGCGTGCCATTTACTCTTTTTTCATATCTGGCATTTACCTAGTTTCCATGTACAGCAGCAAGTAACTAGTGTAGTGGGTTTCTTTTATAATCAAACAAAGGTGTGTTTCCAATTAGAGAGAGGAAGGGACAAATTGCCAAGTTGGTGGTTCTAGTTTCATCTACGAATTGGCTATCTCAGATTACCGGAGTTTTTTTCTTTCTGCAAAATGAGCTTCATTACCAAAAAAAAATGAATCAATGAACAATACCATGAATTTGTAAATCTACAACTTATACGTACGAATTTGTTGATCAGGATGATTGATCGATGAACAATACCATGAAATCTGTACATCTACAACTCATATGGACCAATTTGTTGATCAAGATGATTGATCGATGAACAATACCATGAAATTTGTGCATCTACAACTTATATGGACTAATTTGTTGATCTGGATGATTGATCAATGGACAATATCATGAAATATGTACATCGACTACAACTTATATTGACAGGATGATTGATCTTACCAGGGGCGTGCAACTTGATTGAAGATGGGAAGATGATGAGAACCGCCTGATGAAAGAAGCCGCTGAGAACCAGCGCCAGCGTCTCCCAGCCAGCGCCTGTGAATGAAATTGACGGCCAGCCAGTTTTATTAGCGATGGGGCCTGTATATAAGCAATGAAAAAGGCGGGAGGGCGAGCAGCAAAACGCAGAACTGGCGCCAGAAAAGTTGTTGAGAAGCGAGCGGGCGGGAAAAAGTTGTTGCGATCACGCATATAGCAATCGTGTTTGTGGAAAAACGGATAAAGCTCGTTTTTCTATAAGCCCGAAATCTTGGGTTGTACAGTTCCAAGTTTTCTATAAACATGGATTTGTTATAGTAGCCAAACGAGGTTTTGTTCGGTTGAACCGTTTTCCTGGTTTATAGAGTACGGATTCTGTATATATCTTCTATCCAAACAACGCCTTAGTTGGCTAGCTGCCGCGCCGTGTGGTCCAAGATCATACGTTGCTTCCGTTTACACGTCCGTACACGCGCGCAGAATTAGTAACGGTCAGTCCCCATCCACTGCTAACTAACGCGGCCTGCCACTTCGATCGAGTTACTTGTTTGCTTGCTTGTGGGAGGCTGATGTAAACTACTCCCTTCGTCCTATAATATAAAAACGTTTTTGACATTATATTAGTATAAAAAATATTTTTATATTATGAGGCAGAGGAAGTACTTAGCACTAGTGGTGTTAAATTTTGACTTGGGAGTTTAGTTTATACTACTGCTATGATGATTTGACGGTCGTAGTCGCGCGTTGTGTTGACCTGGATCGATGGGTTGTCTGACAAACTAAAAGACGTGTGCATGTGAATGAATGGGTCGCTAGCTTCTCGTCCCGTCTGGGTGGTAGTTAATTAGAATGTCCTGATGACTTTGTTTAGGCGCGGTAGAAGATGGCTCGATGCCTCGATGCAGTGTTTCTTGTTGATATATACATACACGTCATTTTCTTCGACGCCCGTCGAGGTAAACTTGCAGCATATATGTATAGTCCAACTTAACATGCTGACAATACACGGTATGTACGTCCTGACCAACCCGCGGCGCAGAAGTTTCTGTTTCCATCAGCAGGCAAAGAAATAGACCACAACTTTCCTTTGTAACATGCCAAATCGATCGAATCCGGCTTGCCTGCTCCTTCCTTGTACTTCCATCCGTGTTCCTACTTCATCCTACAGCTGTCTTTTTTCCTTTTTCCTTTCTAATCTAATCATCTCCCCCCCTGATTTGATTTTAAGAAGGTGGGGCCAGGCCTTATTTTGTCCAATCAAATCAAGCCATATATGTAGGAGCACGGATGGGCACACGGGGAGGGAGCAGGCAAGTCTCGTCCAAATCGATCGGGCGATGAAAATTGCATGACTGGAAAAAGGCAAATCTCTAATTGCGCCAGACCTAACTTTCGACATTACTAGCAGAACAATAGAACTAGAGCACGTACTTATTTTTTGATAAAGAATGAATTTTATTAACTCAAAAAGGCACATACTTACTACAAAAACACAGAAGAAGGCAGCACAGCTTTCTAGATTCTCATCTCCCAAGGAGAAACACCAACTAAGAGCATGGTTAATAGCACAACCAATTGTTGGCTATACGATCTTGCCACATCATCTATAGCCAAGTTTATAGCCGACAAGTACAATAGCAGCATATAAGTATGTACTATTTTTTTTATACATGGCCCACCTCACTCTTTCACAATATGTCTTGAAGCGCGTGCTATAGCCGGCTGTTAATCAATAGCCCGCTTTCCCTCTCTCTCCTCCCCTCTCTCCTCTAACTCATAAAAAAATATAATACTTAAAGGCTTAGAACCCGCCTAATCATCCTTATTATACTTTCTCTGAAAGGCACATTCAAACGTTGAAAAGCCACGTACAGGAGCTTTGTTTAGCATGCTATATAAGCAATCATTGATAGGTTTTGTTTATCCAGTTTCATGGAAACGATCCAGATTCTGGAGCAAAAGCTCCTTATGATATAATAGTACAAAATATATCATAGATGAACAAATAGCCTAGAAGCAAAATCTGCTCAGGGCATGTACAATGCATAGCCTCAAGGTGATGCCTCGCATGCCATGTAGGATCGGATATGACGTAAAGTAGATTCGGATAGGGAAGCGGGATCCTCTCCAGGAGGCGGGTTGTCGGTGTCAAAACCGGCGGATCTCGGGTAGGGGGTCTCGAACTGTGCGTCTAAGGCGAATGGTAACAGGAGGCAGGGGACTCGATGTTTACCCAGGTTCGGGCCCTCTTGATGGAGGTAATACCCTACGTCCTGCTTGATTGTTCTTGATGATCTGTGTATTACAAGAGTTGATCTACCACGAGATCAGAGAGGCTAAACCCTATAAGCTAGCCTATGGTATGATTGTATCTTGTCCTATGGACTAAAACCCTCCGGTTTATATAGACACCGGAGGGGGCTAGGGTTACACAAGGTCGGTTACAAAGGAGGAGATATACATATCCGTATTGCCTAGCTTGCCTTCCACGCCAAGTAGAGTCCCATCCGGACACGAGACGAAGTCTTCAATCTTGTATCTTCATAGTCCAACAATCCGGCAAAGGATATAGTCCGGCTGTCCGGAGACCCCCTAATCCAGGACTCCCTCAGTAGCCCCCGAACCAGGCTTCAATGACGATGAGTCCGGTGCGCTGTATTGTCTTCGGCATTGCAAGGCGGGTTCTTCTCCAAATCTTGAATATCTATAAAGTAGTGCCCGGCTCCTATAAATGTTGGACTTCTAGGCTTCTGTGCCCAATAAGTGCCACCCTCCACGCGTCGAGCGAATGCGAGGAGCCAGGGCGTTTTTACATTCGCCCCCCTAGCCAGGCAAATAATTTGTCTATTAAAGGGAAGGGGATTCTTAGATCCAATCCACACCCTCCTCCCCCAACGAAAATCTATCGGAGCGTGCTCGGAAAAAATCCATCCCATCATGGCCGACCACCGCAGCTCCTCCTCTCGCCCCCGTAGCCCTAAGCCCGGTGATTGGGAGAGGTGTTCCGTCCCGCACAGTCGTTTGGTAGAGCTGCAAACCCAGGGATTTCTCCCTCCAGCGTATTTGGTCCCCGTCCGAGCCGGGCTCGCCACCTATAATGGCGGGGAGCAAGCGGAGAGCTTCCCCAGCCCCTCCAAGGGGGAGCGGGTGTGCCTTGTCCCTTACTTACTAAGGGGACTTGGATTTCCAATTCATCCGTTCCTCCGCGGGCTCCTAGAGTTTTACGGCCTCCAGCTGCACAATTTCACCCCTGCTTCCATATTACACATCGCCGGATACGTTGCCCTTTGCGAGCTATTTCTGGGTTGCGAAACTCATTTCGGACTGTGGAAGAGGTTATTTTGCCTTGTGCCCTGCACACAAAAGGGGTCACTTTATCAGGTGGGCGGAGCCAAAATATGGCGCATCGCCGAAACCAGATGCCTATCCGGTACTCCGAAGAAGACGTCCGAAGATTGGCCTTCGAAGTGGTTTTATATGGAGGGCGTCCCCCTTCCAGACCCTGTTCGGTGGGGTCTTCCTGAGTTCAACAATGCTCCTCTGAAGAAACGCCGAAGTTGGCGCCCACGGAGCCCCCAGGAGGAAGACAACGGAGAAGTCCTCTACCTGATGAACCGGATTAAAGCGCTGGCTCAATCAGGATTGACAATAATCGAGGTTATGTCAGTATGCATAATGCGGGGAGTGCAGCCACTTCAATATCGAGCGCACCCCCTATGGTGTTTTAACGGGGAAGATGATGCCACCCGTTGCGGGCGTAAGGGACCGGACTCCGCTGCTACTTTAGCAAAAAATTTGTCCGAGTTGTTCAAGGGAGAGGAAGAGGAGTTCATCCCTATCAAGCCACGGGATGGATTCTCCATGTACAACCCTCCAAGCTGGGTGAGTTATACCTCTTTACTCCCATTCTTCCCGCATTCTTCTTCGTAGGTACTCACCTTGCCATTTTACGGCAGGAACTGCGAAAAGTTGTAAGGGAGGTCAACAACCCCTCTCCACAACCAGAGGACCCTGGCTGGGCCCTCGGTCCCGGACTCGAAGAGAATCCGGACATATTCGTGGAGCTGATAGACTGGCAATTCTATCAATTGAGCTGCGATGACGCCATGGTGGCCATAACGGCCGACTATCCCGGGCTGCTCCCTGGGTCGCACGTAAGAAAAACCAAAATCCCAACTCCAAAAATAGGATCTCCCTTTAGACACTTCACCTACCGTACACATATGGTGTTTTACAGGGAAGGCATTCGGGACGCTGTGCCGAACCCGCAAGAACTCGCCAACAAGAGGCACCGAAGCCGGGTAGGCCAAAAAGGAAGGTGGTCAGGACGGAGACGCCGGCGCAGAGGTATGACACAAAACCTCGCTCCGTGGTTATCGTCTTTCTCAAAATGCAATGATATCCATGCTTCTTTAATAGAAAAAACGCTCGCCGGACTATATCCGGAGAGGCCGCCGATCACGCCTCCACCAGTCGGGCCCCAGGGCCGGACATAGAGGCGGAAGCCAACATGGGGCGCACGCCGGATGCTCCTCCTACAGAGGTGCGGATAGACTATTCGCTACAAATTCAGAAGTGGAGAGCGCCATGAATCATAGGCGTCACCGGGCTGTACTCCATGATGATTGTTTCTCGCCAGAGGCATTTGATGTCTTCAATTCCAGAGACGCGTACATCCGTGCTGCTCAAAATGGTCTAGCCAGAGCCACGGAACAATATGTAAGGGATATACGAGTAAGCAAATCTGACGATTATATGTATCAGTAGCCCCCGAGACTTGAAACAGTTGACGCAACTGATTTAAGGATCATTATTTGTGCAGGTTCTTACGGAGAAGAATTCCCAATTGTCTCAAGAGCTGGACGAGTGCAAGGCCCAGCTGGAAGCCGCTGTTGCCGCATTGAAGGAGTCCAAAAAGGGTCCCCCTGGTACCTCTTTTGTCTATTGCAAAGAATATTGGTACTAGGTAGTATGCGGCATGTATGCACACCTAACAATAGATGTTGCAGGTGGCGCCAAAGTGAATCCGGAGGCCGTGGAGGCGGATACGGCATGTGATGATCGACATCGAAATGCGGGCGAGCGCGTGCTGAGCGAGTCAGGAAGGAGAAAAATGATCTCCAAGATGCCAATATCTAGCTGGGCGTGCAACTGAAGGATGTCCGAGCCCAGCTTGCGGACTCCGTGAAGGAGAATAAACGGCTTCGGCGCGGCATTTTTAGTAAGTGCTTGAACGAACTTTTTAAAGGAGTTCGGCGAGGAAGCCTGCTAACAGTGTTATGTCTGCAGATATGCTGATGGGTCGTCCCGCGGAGGAGATGCCTGGGTCTTCGGGTGATCTTCTACTAGAGCTCTCACAACTGCACGAACAAGTTTGGTAGGTGATGCAGAGTATTGCCCAAGCCTTGTGGCCATCCGCGTCCCCGCCAGGAAGCATGGGGGAGCTTATAGAGGAGCTCCAGGGAGCGCGGCGGCGCTTTCGATTATGGAAGATATCTGCCTGCCGACAAGGTGCAAGGGAAGCCTGGGCTATGGTGAAGACACAATATACCAAGGCTGACCCAAACGACATGGCCGAGGTCGGACCTGTGGGGCCCGATGGGAAAGAGATCCCCGTCAGTTTAATGTATGATCAAGTAGAATTAGCCGCAAAGTATTCCCAACAGGATTGTAGGCTAGACAGCCTGTTGGATGGTATAGAAGAAGAATTTAATCAGTCTTAGTGACTGTGTACTTCAAGTGACATATGTAATGTCCCTAGCCGGATTGTAAATCATTTGTCATGGCGGACCTTTTCGCTTCGACCTCTAGACCCGATAGTCCGGAGTGTATCCGAATACCCACTCGGTTATATAAGAACCGGGGTATGCATGGAAACCAGGCATAGGGGTCATAAGTGCTTGAACAGACAAGTACCCAACTAGCTATGTTATATTACATGGATAGTAAGAAATATTTTCCAGGGAGAATAGATCCGTTAAGGGTTCCTTTCCCTGGGTACGCATGCCCTAATGTGCATGTCCGAACTGCGAGACACAGGCTAAAAACATCTAGGGGCGTGTAGTAATTTAAATGAAAGTCATCTTTTATTATATTCCCTTAAGAATGTGTGACTCCCTCGATTCAATCGTACACTAATCATACACGCAAATGTGTACGATCAAGATCAAGAACTCACGGGAAGATATCACAACACAACTCTAGACACAAATTAAAATAATACAAGCTTTATATTACAAGCCAGGGGCCTCGAGGGATCGAATACATAAGCTCGAATACACAAGAGTCAGCGGAAGCAACAATATCTAAGTACAGACATGAGTTAGACAAGTTTGCCTTAAGAAGGCCAGCACAAAAGCATCTACGATCGAAAAGGCAAGGCCTCCTGCCTGGGAGCCTCCTAACTACTCCTGGTCATCGGCGGCCTCCACGTAGTAGTAAGCATCGGCGGTGGCATCTGGCTCCTGGGCTTCGATATCTGGTTGCATCAACCGGAAAGAAGAAGAAAGGGGCAAAGGGGGAGCAAAGCAACCGTGAGTACTCATCCAAAGTACTCGCAAGCAAGGATCTACACTACATATGCAACATTATCAAAGGAAGGTTGTATATGTGGACTGGGCTGCAAAAATGCCAGAATAGAGAGAAGGCCTAGTCCTATCGAAGACTAGCATCTTCTGTAAACCACCATCTTGTAGCAACAGGAGGGAGTAGAGTAGCATAAAGTAAAGTAGTAGTAGTGTTATCAACCTCAGCCAGAGATCCTTCCTCGACTCCCTGCGAGAAAGCAATCACAGAGCCATACTATCCATTTCTCATCACAATCCATTTCTCATCACAAGTATCTAGTTCTAGTTGTATCGATCGGGATACAACTCCAAGTGTCCGTTACCGTAGGACAGGCTATCGATAGATGTTTTCTTCCCTGCAGGGGTGCACCAACTTACCCACCACGCTCGATTAACTCCGGCCGGACACACTTTCCTGGGTCATGCCCGGCCTCGACCAAACAATACGCCGCAACGCTACCTAGGCTTAATAGAGAGGTCAGCACGCCGGACTAAACCTATACCCCCAGGGGTCATGGGCCATCTCCCCGGGAACTCCTGCATGTTGCGAGGGCGGTCAGAAGCAGACCTAGCCTCCCTTATACAAGAGCAGGCCTTCCAGTCCAATCCGGCGCGCGCCGCTCAGTCGCTGACGTCTATTAAGCTTCGGCTGATGCATACGACGCAGAACGCCCATACTATGCCCACGTGATGGTTAGTGCTATCAGGCCAGAGGCCCCTCGGATCAAATATCCAAATCGTAGTGGATTAGGAACGCGCGGTAACAAGCAGAGACTCACGAAAGATGTGACCCCGTTGCCCCGTCTCGATGACTTGCGGCAAGGGCTAGGAATGCACGGCCACACCTCATAATTATCTCGCGAGCACCCTCCAGGTCAACCTGTCTCCACATCACTCGCGGGTACCCCTCAGGGTCGACCCGCCTTTCCAAGTAATAGTGGTAAAGTCCAAGTATCCATGTGTCCAAACATCAAGGGGAAAACCCGAGGAATCACCCCCGGTGAATTCCACTCGATGTAATCATCATGGTGAACGTAAGAGGAACCACCCCCGAGGTTCACACTTGAGGGGTTGCACGACAGAGTTGTATCGGAAGTGGTTAAGGAGGAATCACCCTCGATGACCACGACCGAATAGCTACACTACATGGTTAACATCAGAAGTGCTGTAGAGGTCTCACCCTCGGCACTCGATAGTAACCCAGTAGTGTCGAGCAACTAAGGGCAAAGTGATGTGCGGTGCCGGGGCCTGGTCTTCGATCCCGTTGATCGGGTCTTCAATGATGAAGCAGGGGCAACAAGGACAAGGTGGGGGTCACTGATGGATCACTAACCAACCTATACTAAGCAGTTTAGGATAAGCAGGTAGGTAACAATAAGCAGGTTACAAAAGCAGACTATGCATCAGACTAGGAGCAAACAATAACAGTAGCAAAATCTAATGCAAGCATGAGAGAATGGAATGGGCGATATCGGGATGATCAAAGGGGGGGCTTGCCTGGTTGCTCTGGCTAGGAGGGGTCATCGTCGAGGTAGTCGATCACCGGGGCATCATCGGCCTCGGGGTCTACCGAAGAGAAGAGGGGGAAGAAACAATAAATACAATGCAAACAGATGCATAACGAAGCATGACATAACAAGTAACGGTGCCAGGTGTGCCCTAATGCAGTAGGAGGTGATACCGGCGAAGGGAGGAAACATTCGGGAAAGATTTCCCGAAGTTTGGCATTTTCGGGCGGACGAACCGAAGTGGGAAGGTTGCATGTTCGCTATGCTGGGGACACGTGGCTGACAAACGGACTGTGTATTTGGATTCGCCTCGTCGTTCTGAGCAACTTTCATGTACAAAGTATTTTCATTCGAGCTACGGATTAATTTCTATGATTTTACAAAGTTTAAAAATAGTTTTCTATATTCACAGAATTCTTTTAATTCGAAAATAAAACATCAAAATACTTTTGTCACCTAGTGCTATTCTAGCCGTAGTGTACGACAGTGGGACCAGTGGGGTTGGGTTGACCCAGTCAAATGTTGACTAGTCAACATATGAACAGTGTAGGGGGCCACATGTCATTGACTTAGACTTTTCTGAATTTTTTTTAAACTAACCATGGGTCCACATGTCATCTACTATTGGACTAATTAACTAGTACTACTAATTAGACTAACTAACTAAACTAGAAGAACACCCGTGCGTTGCAACGGGGCCACATTAACTTTAAAAGTTCAATATTAATATTCTCATATATATCAAGTGACATTGGCGACCTTTTTTACCATCAATTCCTCACACACACTCTCTGCCTCCCTCTTCCTCACTCTCTCCCCCTCTCCCTCTCTCTCTCTAACACACACACACATCCATCTTATTGGGTACGGGACCATAATCCATCTATTTCACACACACACGCTAGTACATAACAATATGGATTATGTGTATTATATTTGCCACCACAACTGAGGGAATTAATTTCATGTAAATCGGCCAGCCACAGCTCCAAGAATACGCGGAGGAGGTGGCCCTGGTCGGGGTCGGCACCGTCCGGCACGGGCCACGGGCCCGCTTCCAAGCGCGTCTGCGCGTCGGCCACCCACGCCGTGTCCTTCAAGTGCCACTTCCACCGCACCAACTCCCATGGTCACGGCCATGGCCAGGGCCAGGGAAGCCGCCCTTCTTTGCCCCCTTCATCGGTCGCGGCCAACGCGGTGCCGCGGCACCCGGCCTCGCCGTCCTCGTCCTCCAGCACCGTCGCGACCCAGTGACGTAGCCCAAGCATCGGCCTCGAGAATCAAGAACGCTCGACAACGTAGAGGGAAGGAAAGGTCATATACATGTCATAAGAAAGGGAGTTTATTTACTGCTCCCTCGATGTATTGTTTCCTTTGTTTGGAGATTGATTACCATCCGTGAGTTAAGGTAAGGTTTACGTGATTGAGTGATTTTTTGAAAATCAATTATTTGTTTTCTAATTAATGTAATTGAGTTATTTAAGGTAAGGTTAATTAATTTAGATTTGATCTTTAGAGATTGTTCGTGATTGATTCTACATTACTAAATAACTTGCGCCAGTATGGAAAGTTCTGATCTGTTTAGATTTCTTTCGTTGTGTGAGAGGGTGACGCGAAAATAAACCGATGAAGTGAGGGGAGGGGACGAAAAAAATCTACGAAAAAAACCAGCGAAGGTGGGAGGAGGTACCAAAAAAACCATGGAATGTGGGAGGAGACTACCAACTGCTTCATTAGGAGTAGAATTATTAGAGATTAGAGATTATTTGTTTCCTGAAAATCTATTATTTGTTTCCTAAAGCAAATTGCATTAATGAGAGAGATTTCGTAGATTTGGCTAAGGTAGGAAAGAATCTATTATTTGTTTGCTAAAGCAAATTGCATTAATGGGAGAGATCCGTTGATTTGGCTAAGGTAGGAAAGAATCTATTATTTGTTTGCTAAAGCAAATTGCATTAATAGAAGAGATCCGTTGATTTGGCTAAGGTAGGAAAGAATTTATTATTTGTTTCCTAAAGAAAATTGCATTAATGAGAGAGATTTGTTGATTTGGCTAAGGTAGGCGGTTTTTGCGGTTCGTGGCGTCTTAGTGTGAGGTGGGACGAGGTACCAAAAAAAACCATGGGAGATGAGACGAAAAAAAACCTGGGAGGTGGGAGTTGTCCCTGGTTAACCTACAAATTTCATAGATTTTTTTAGGACGAAAAAAAACCGTGAGAAGTGGGACTAAAAAACCTGGAAGCGAGACTACCAACTGTTTCCTTTGTTTGAAGATTGATTACCATCCGTGAGTTAAGGTAAGGTTTACGTGATTGAGCGATTTTTTGAAAATCAATTATTTGTTTTCTAATTAATGTAATTGAGTGATTTAAGGTAAGGTTAATTAATTTAGATCTGATCTTTAGAGATTGTTCGTGATTGATTCTACATTACTAAATAACTTGCGCCAGTATGGAAAGTTCTGATCTGTTTAGATTTCTTTCGTTGTGTGAGAGGGTGACGCGAAAATAAACCGATGAAGTGAGGGGAGGGGACAAAAAAAATCTACGAAAAAAACCAGCGAAGGTGGGAGGAGGTACCAAAAAAACCATGGAAGGTGGGAGGAGACTAGCAACTGCTTCATTAGGAGTAGAAATTATTAGAGATTAGAGATTATTTGTTTCCTGAAAATCTATTATTTGTTTCCTAAAGCAAATTGCATTAATGAGAGAGATTTCGTAGATTTGGCTAAGGTAGGAAAGAATCTATTATTTGTTTGCTAAAGCAAATTGCATTAATGGGAGAGATCCGTTGATTTGGCTAAGGTAGGAAAGAATCTATTATTTGTTTGCTAAAGCAAATTGCATTAATAGAAGAGATCCGTTGATTTGGCTAAGGTAGGAAAGAATCTATTATTTGTTTCCTAAAGAAAATTGCATTAATGAGAGAGATTTGTTGATTTGACTAAGGTAGGCGGTTTTTGCGGTTCGTGGCGGCTTAGTGTGAGATGGGACGAGGTACCAAAAAAACCATGGGAGGTGGGACGAAAAAAAACCTGGGAGGTGGGAGTTGTCCCTGATTAACCTACGAAATTTCGTAGATTTTTAGGACGAAAAAACCGTAGAAGGTGGGACTAAAAAAACCTGGAAGTGAAACTACCAACTGCTCCCTTAGGAGTAGAGATTAGTCCCTAAGCTAGTATTTGGGCCGGCCACGCACACACAGAACACACACTCACGCACACACACACTACGCTGCACAACACCACGGCCATGGCAAAGCAATGAGCAGCAGCAGAAGTAAGAGCAGCGGCGCCAGCTAAGTAGCAGCAAGGCAGTAGCAAAGGAGCAGAGCAGCGGCACGCAAGGAGCAGTAGCAGTGCACAGCGGGCAACAGCATCAGTACGAGCAGCAGCGACAGGGAGCAGCAAGGCAGCGGAGCTGCTGCTCTGCTGCAGCTGAGGCACGGGAGCTCGGGCGAGGGCGCGGTCAGGGGCGGCCGAGCGCGTGCGTGGGCTCGGCCGGGGCGCGCACGGGGCGGCCGGGGTGTTCGTCGCGGGCGCGGTGAGCATGGCGCAAGCAGGCAGCAGGGCGCGTATAGCACGGGTACAGCCATGGACGAGCATAAGGCGACGACTACGGTGACGTATCAAATGGGGAAAGGAGGGGAATCGACAGAGGAGCTCACCGCGGAGCTTGTGGACGTGGTCAAGGAGCGCGGGGGTGGCCGGACACGAAGAACTCGACGACGAGATGCGGTAGCCGTGGGCGAAGACGACGGCGATGGCGAGCGTACGGGGCCTTCCAGCTCGGGCCCTTATGCGAGGGCAAAGGAGACGACTATGGAGGGGCTCCTGGATGTCTTGGCGCAGCGAGGGGAGGCCGGTGGCCGCGGGATCGACGAGGCCATGGTGACAGGGCTGCGGGTGCGGGCGGATTTGAGCGAGGGAGAAGAGGGTGAGGGGAAATGGTCTAGGGTTTCAGCCATGTGGGGGTCAGGGGCTCGACCTAATGCTTCATGGGGACCAGGGGATGGTCGGCACGCACCATGGTGCGGCCATGGCCGGTTGGATTGGCCTCCACGATCCCCTGTCTCCTGTACACAGATGGGAGGAGAGCTGGAGGTGGGTTGGGCCAGCCATTTGGCTATATGGGCCAAGGTGCCTAGTAGATTAGGTCCTCTTCTTTCACTTTCTCTTTTCTCTTTCTGTATTTCAGTTAGCCACTGTTCGTATTTATTTTAGTGACAAAAATGAATTTAGTCAAACTTGAAATTTGGCACACAATTCGAGAACAACATTGTGGTGTTGCATAAAAAGTTTTAGAGCCAACGGAATTGTTCAAGTATTTTTAGAAATTGAATAGGTCAATTAATATGCTGCTGGACCACTTTATATTTCCCTAGGGATTAAATGGTGAGCCAAATGATGTTGATTTCTACATGATAATTATCTAGTGAATATTTTCAACCCAAGGAACATTTTTGTTTTGACATTTTGAAAACTTCAAATCTTGACTTTAATTTAAATTTGAAATTTGAATTGGGTGGAATCAAAGGGGGATTTAGCCACAATTAAAATGATGACATGACACCATTAACATGGGATTACTGTAGCTTAATTATCCGGGCGTCACAGAACGCTAGCTTTCGGCGTCACCCAGTCTGAGGTACACATCCGGCTGACCCGGCAGTAACAATCACAGAGGTGCTCCCCTTATGCCCTAGCCGAATTAACGGGAACGTAGGGCATAAATACAAGAGCCAGGCAACCCAGCTTGGCCAAAACTTAAGTCATATCGATGCATATAATGGCAAAAAAAGGTACATGCGGAAGAATAACACATGTGCGGGGCATCAAGCCCAGAAAGGTAATTAGATTAAGCTTCTGTATAGGAAGCCCCCAGGTATATTGAGCGCGGTTAGCGCGTCAAGATTGTGTAACCGAGACACAAGTGTAGCCCTTTAGGGCCTTGAAGGTAAAATAGAGAAAGAAAGAGAGAGAAAATAGATGTGCAAAAAATTTATGGAGGTAAGGAGACGGAAATAGAGTCCGGCGCTAGGCGTAGAATCTTCGGAGTCTGGCTGCGTTCCATGGGTTTGGCTCGAGTCGATTATCCGATGCATCCCGCATACGATACGCTCCACCGGTCAGAAGCTGGTCGATAATGAAGGGACCTTCCCATTTGGGCTTGAGCTTATTCTTTTTCTTCTCGGGCAGGCGTAGAACTAGTTCACCAACATTATAGGTTTTGGCCCGTACTTCTCTGCTTTGATACCTTCGAGCCTGTTCCTGATAGAATGCGGAACGGGCCTTTGCTACGTCGCGTTCGTCCTCCAAGGCATCCAAACTGTCCTACCGATCGAGCTCGGCCTCTCTTTCTTCGTACATGCGCACTCGAGGTGAGTCATGAATTATGTCGCAAGGCAGCACCGCCTCAGTGCCGTACACCATAAAAACGGTGTGTATCCGGTAGTGCGATTCGGCGTGGTCCGCAGCCCCCATAGTACGGAGTCGAGCTCCTCTAGCCAATGCGTGTCTGATTCCTTTAAGGACCGCACTAATCTGGGTTTAATGCCACTCATGATAAGACCATTCGTGTTGGAAATATGCCCTAGAGGCAATAATAAAAGGATTATTATTATATTTCCTTGTTCATGATAATTGTCTTTTATTCATGCTATAATTGTGTTATCCGGAAATCGTAATACATGTGTGAATACATAGACACCAACATGTCCCTAGTAAGCCTCTAGTTGACTAGCTCGTTGATCAACAGATAGTCATGGTTTCCTGACTATGGACATTGAATGTCATTGATAACGAGATCACATCATTAGGAGAATGATGTGATAGACAAGACCCAATCCTAAACATATCACAAGATCGTATAGTTCGTTTGCTAGAGTTTTTCCAATGTCAAGTATCTTTTCCTTAGACCATGAGATCGTGTAACTCCCGGATACCGTAGGAGTGCTTTGGGTGTACCAAATGTCACAACGTAACTGGGTGACTATAAAGGCATACTACGGGTATCTCCGAAAGTGTCTGTTGGGTTGACACGGATCAAGACTGGGATTTGTCACTCCGTATAACGGAGAGGTATCTCTGGGCCCACTCGGTAATGCATCATCATAATGAGCTCAAAGTGACCAAGTGTCTGGTCACGGGATCATGCATTATGGTACGAGTAAAGTGACTTGCCGGTAACGAGATTGAACGAGGTATTGGGATACCGACGATCGAATCTCGGGCAAGTAACGTACCGATTGACAAAGGGAATTGTATACGGGGTTGCTTGAATCCTCGACATTGTGGTTCATCCGGTGAGATCATCGAGGAGCATGTGGGAGCCAACATGGGTATCCAGATCCCACTGTTGGTTATTGACCGGAGAGCCATCTCGGTCATGTCTACATGTCTCCTAAACCCGTAGGGTCTACACACTCAAGGTTCGGTGACGCTAGGGTTGTAGAGATATAAATATGCAGTAACCCGAAAGTTGTTCGGAGTCCCGGATGAGATCCCGGACGTCACGAGGAGTTCCGGAATGGTCCGGAGGTAAAGAATTATATATAGGAAGTGCAGTTTCGGCCATCGGGAAAGATTCGGGGGTCACCGGCATTGTACCGGGACCACCGGATGGGTCCCGGGGGGTCCACCGGGTGGGGCCACCCATCCCGGAGGGCCCCATGGGCTGAAGTGGGGAGGGGAACCAGCCCATAGTGGGATGGTGCGCCCCCCAAGGCCCACCCATTGCGCCTAGGGTTGAAACCCTAGGGTGGGGGGGCTCCCCACTTGCCTTGGGGGGCACTCCACCCCCCTTGGCCGCCGCCCCCCCTAGGAGATTGGATCTCCTAGGGCCGGCGCCCCCCTAGGCCCCCTATATATAGTGAGGAGAGGGAGGGCTTCACACCCATGCCTTTGGTGCCTCCCTCTCCCTCTCCAACACCTCCTCCTCCTCCATAGAGCTTGGCGAAGCCCTGCCAGAGTACTGCTGCATCCACCACCACGCCGTCGTGCTGCTGGATCTTCATCAACCTCTCCTTCCCCCTTGCTGGATCAAGAATAAGGAGACGTCACGCTGACCGTACGTGTGTTGAACGCGGAGGTGACGTCCGTTCGGCGCTAGGATCTCCGGTGATTTGGATCACGTCGAGTACGACTCCCTCATCCCCGTTCTTTGAACGCTTCCGCTCGCGATCTACAAAGGTATGTAGATGCATCCGATCACTAGTTGCTAGATGAACTCATAGATGGATCTTGGTGAAACCATAGGAAATTTTTTTGTTTTCTGCAACGTTCCCCAACAATTCGCTCATTCGACTTGACCGTTAGTTTGTGCATGATAGACAGAAGCATAATCGAGTTTAATGCCCATGTTGCTGCACCAAAGTTTCACCTCGTCGGTTGTAAAGTTCGTGCCATTGTGAGTGATGATGCTGTGGGGGGCGCCATAACGGTGTACAACCCCGGATATGAAGTCTATCACCGGTCCGGATTCGGCCGTTTTGACAGGTTTGGCTTCTATCCATTTGGTGAATTTATCCACCATGACCAGTAAGTATTTTTTCTTATGGGTTCCCCCTTTGAGGGGTCTGACCATATCAAGCCCCCAGACCGCAAAGGGCCAAGTAATGGGGATTGTTTGGAGGGCGGTAGGTGTATGTGGCTTTGGTTTGCAAAAAGCTGGCAACCAACACAATGTTGGACCAGATGTTGTGCATCTGCCCGGGCCGTCGGCCAATAAAAACCTATACGGAAGGCCTTGCTTACAAGGGCCCGGGCTGCGGCGTGGTGGCCACCGAGTCCGGCATGGATTTCTGCCAAAAACTTCCGTCCTTCCTTTTCGGAGATGCACCTTTGAAGGACTCGGTTGTGCTTTTCTTATAAAGCTCTCCCTCGTGGACCCTGTAGGCTTTAGATCGCCGCACTATGCAGCGTGCCTTATTTTGGTCCTCGGGTAGTTCATGCCTAGTTAGGTAGGCCAGAAATGGTTCTGTCCACGGGGCGATGACAACCATTATCACGTGGGATGAAGGTGTTATTTCGGTGGCGGAACCTCCGATTGTGTCAGGGTGTTCGTTATCTGGGGTTGCGGCCGGGTCCAGACTATTTTCGCCGGTGTCCCCTTCCCATACCACGGATGGTTTGAACAGTCTTTCCAGGAAGATGTTCGGTGGGACAGGGTCGCTTTTAGCGCCGATATGGGCAAGGATGTCCGCCGCCTGGTTATTTTCCCGAGCCACATGGTGGAATTCAAGCCCCTCAAACCGAGCTGACATTTTGAGGACGGCGTTGCGATATGCCGCCATTTTCGGATCCTTGGCATCGAAGTCTCCATTTATTTGGGATATTGCGAGATTCGAGTCCCCGCGCACCTCCAGGCGTTGAATGCCCATGGAGACTGCCATCCGGGGACCGTTTAGAAGGGCCTCATATTCGGCCGCGTTATTGGAGTCTGTATATAGTATGGAGCACGTATAGTACTGTATCTCTGGTGGGGGACGTCAGGACGATGCCAGCCCCGAGACCAGCCAGCATTTTAGAGCCGTCAAAGTGCATGATCCAATTGGAGTATGCGTCGTACTCTTTAGGGAGTTCGGCTTCCGTCCATTCGGCGACGAAGTCGGCCAATACTTGCGACTAAATGTCTCGCCGTGGTTTGTATGTTATGTCGAACGGGAGGAGCTCAATGGCCCACTTGGCAATCCGGCCCGTGGCATCGCAGTTGTTTATTATGTCATTGAGCGGTACTTCGGAGGCCGCCGTGATTGAACACTCTTGAAAGTAGTGTCGTAATTTCTGGGATGCCATGAATACCGCGTATGCTATCTTTTGATAATGTGGGTACCGTGATTTGCATGGGGTGAGGACGGTGGATACATAATATACCGGCTTTTGAAGTGGGAATTTATGTCCGTCCATCTCTCGTTCGACGACGAGTACTACGCTTACAACTTGATGAGTTACCGCTATATATAATAGCATTGGTTCGCCAATAGTTGGCGCGGCCAAGATTGGGTTGGTGGCCAGGATGGCTTTTATTTCTTCCAGTCCGGCCATGGCTGCGTCCGTCCACTCGAAGTATTCGGTGCGCCTAAGAAGGTGATAAAGGGGAAGTGCCTTTTCTCCTAATAGGGAGATAAAGCGGCTTAAAGCCACCACACATCTAGTCAATTTCTAGATTTGCTTGAGGTCAGTTGGGATAGCCAACTGCGACAGAGCTAGGATTTTAGCCGGATTTGCTTCAATTCCTCTACTGGAGACGATGAAGCCTAGGAGCTTTCCGGCGGGAACGCCGAAAACGCATTTTTCTGGATTGAGCTTAATGTGTATGTTCGGAGATTGGTGAACGTGAGCCTCAAGTCGTCTATTAAAGAGTCGACGTGTCTGGTTTTAATGATCACAACGTCTACATATGCCTCCACAGTCTTGCCGATCTGCTTTTCCAGACATGTCTGGATCATGCGCTGATATGTTGCGCCGGCGTTTTTGAGCCCGAAGGGCATTGTGTTAAAACAGAAGGGGTCGTATGGCGTGATAAATGCCGTTGCGGCTTGATCAGACTCCGCCATCTTAATCTGGTGGTAACCGGAGTATGCGTCATGGAAGCACAATGATTCGTGTCCTGCGGTAGCATCGATGATTTGATCGATGCGAGGGAGTGGAAAGGGTTCCTTTGGGCAAGCCTTATTAAGGTCTTTTAAGTCGACGCATAGGCGCCAGGATTTGTCCTTCTTTGGTACCATCACCAGGTTTGCTAGCCAGTCCGGATGTTTTATTTCTCTAATAAATCTGGCCTCCAGTAGCTTGGCTAGCTCTTCTCCCATGGCTTGTCGCTTAGGTTCAGAGAAACGCCGAAGAGTCGCTTGACCGGCTTGAATCCTTTTAGAATATTAAGGCTATGCTTGGCCAATCTGCGTGGGATTCCTGGCATGTCTGAAGGATGCCAGGCAAATATGTCCCAATTCTCGCGCAGAAACTCCCGTAGTGCGGCGTCTACGGTGGGGTCTAACTGTGCCCCGATGGATGCTGTTTTTGTGAAGTCTGTTGGATGGAGTTGGAATTTGACTATTTCGTTCGCTGGTTTAAAAGAGGTGGACTTGGATCTTTTATCTAGTAACACGTTGTCCCTGTCCACCGTGGAGCGCAGCGCGGTTAACTCCTCCGCCACAAGGGCTTTAGATAATGCCTCGAGGGCTAGTGCGGCTGTTTTATCTTCGGCGCGGAGTGCTATGTCCGGATCACTAACTAGAGTGATGATTCCATTGGGTCCGGGCATTTTGAGCTTCATGTACCCGTAATGGGGTATGGCTTGAAAAATCGTGAATGCCTCCCGCCCTAGAAGGGCGTGGTATCCGCTACTGAACGGGGCCACTTGGAATGTAATTTCTTCGGACTTGTAATTCTCCCGAGTGTCGAATACTACATCGAGTGTGATTTTCCCAGCGCAACATGCCTCTCGACTAGGGATGATTCCTCGGAAGGTCGTACTGCTTTGCTCAATACGGTTGCTGTCTATTTCCATTTTTGGAGAGTTTCCTCATAAATGAGGTTTAATCCGCTGCCGCCGTCCATGAGCACCTTATTGAGCCGAAAGCCATCCACAATTGGACTGAGGACCAAAGCGGCTGGTGTTAGGGCTATTCGGAATTTAGGTTCGTCACTGGCATTGAAGGTGATAGCCGTGTCGCTCCCTGGATTTATTACTGTCATGTGGCAGACTTCGGCGAGGTTGCGGAGTGGTTGCTTACTCCTATTATTTGAGGCGGAGGTCTCGAAGACCGTTAACACTGTATTGTTATCCGTGGGAAGGTGCTCTGAGGTATTTTGGGTGGGGAGATCCTCACTGCTTTTGGCCACCTGCCGGAGTACCCAACATGCTCTAAGGATGTGTGTTCATATGGTATCCGTTGTACTATGGATTTTGCAGGGCCCGTTAAGCCATCCCTCCAATACGGTTCCATGCCCTGTAGTGGGCTTTTGCTTCTTTGGGATTGAGTCGGGCGACTTATGAGAGTGCACCCTTTTAGTTCAGACTAGGGGTTTTGTTAGAGCCGGATTATCCCAGAATTGTGTTTAGGTTTTCCACGCACTTTCCATCGCACAGTATTTCCGTACTATGGCCGTCAAGTCAGCGAAGTGTGCTATGTCACGGCGACTTATGGCGTTGAGGACTCCCTTGTCCGTGCAATTGTTGCAAAAGAACGAAATTGCGTCTTCCTCGCGACAGTCCTTGACCTTGTTCATTACAAGGAGGAATCTGGCCCAATAGTGATGTACTGTCTCTTGGGGCGCTTGTCTAATGTGGGAAAGATCATTTGTATCTGGGTGGGTGGGTGGATTTGAGTCCAGACCTTGACCCAATCTATGATCCCGGGACAGGGGAGTTTCCGATCTTGGAAGTTCGGGCTCCAGGATGTTGCCCTGTGGGTTCGGTATGCGGCCTGATTCTGGATTCAGGGCTAGGGCGGTGTCCTCCCGTGAATGAGTATCCGGCTCAGGGAGCTTGGGAATCCAGACATAGTTCGTCCTCAGTATAGAGGGAGAATCGCCGCATTGCTCCTCCTCCACCGCTATCTGATGGGTGACCGGCGGAGAGTTAATCTCCCTTTGGTTGGGTTTAAGCCCGATCCGATCGTAGTCCGTAGTGACTCCCAGAGCAGCGATGCGATCCAAGAGATCGTTCAAAGAGGAGAGCTCCATTGGATCTATCCGCTCGGCAAATTTCGAGCTGATGTGGAGGCTATTTTCAACGACCCTAGAAGTCATCGTCGGCGCGGCGGCCGAGCGGGCGGTCATGACGAAGCTGCCTAGTCGGAGAGTTTGGCCTGCAGCTAGGGCTCCCTGATACGTCTCCAACGTATATACTTTTCCAAACACTTTTGCCCTTGTTTTGGACTCTAACTTGCATGATTTGAATGGAACTAACCCGGACTGACGCTGTTTTTAGCAGAATTACCATGGTGTTATTTATGTGCAGGAGAAAACATTCTCGGAATGACCTGAAACTTCACGGAGCCACTTTTCAGAAAATAAGAAAAATACCTACCAAAGATGAAGGCCAGGGGGCCCACCACCTTGCCACGAGGGTGGGGGGCGCGCCCCCCTACCTCGTGGGCCCCCTGTTGCCTCTCCGACTCCAACTCCACCTCCATATATTGAGTTTCGATGAGAAAAAGTCAGGGAGAAGAAATCATCGCGATTTACGATATGGAGCCGTCGCCAAGCCCTAAAACCTCTCGGGAGGGCTGATCTGGAGTCCGTTCGGGGCTCCGGAGAGGGGAATCCGTCGACATCGTCATCATCAACCATCCTCCATCACCAATTTCATGATGCTCACCGCCGTGCGTGAGTAATTCCATCATAGGCTTGCTGGACGGTGATGGGTTGGATGGGATCTATCATGTAATCAAGTTAGTTTTGTTAGGGTTCGATCCCTAGTATCCACTATGTTCTGAGATTGATGTTGCTATGACTTTGCTATGCTTAATGCTTGTCACTAGGGCCCGAGTGACACGATTTCAGATCTGAACCTATTATGTTTTCATCAATATATGAGTGTTCTTGATCCTATCTTGCAAGTCTATAGTCACATATTATGTGTTATGATCCGTTAACCCCGAAGTGACAATAATCGGGATACTTACCAGTGATGACCGTAGTTTGAGGAATTCATGTATTCACTATGTGTTAATGCTTTGTTCCGGTTCTCTATTAAAAGGAGGCCTTAATATCCCTTAGTTTCCGTAAGGACCCCGCTGCCACGGGAGGGTAGGACAAAAGATGGCATGCAAGTTCTTTTCCATAAGCACGTAAGACTATGTTCGGAATACATGCCTACATTATATCAATGAACTGGAGCTAATTCTGTGTCACCCTAGGTTATGAATGTTACATGATGAACCGCATCCGGCATAATTCTCCATCACTGATCCATTGCCTACGAGTTTTCCATATATTGTTCTCCACTTATTTACTTTCCCGTTGCTATTGCTATCATCACTACAAAATACCAAAAACATTACTTTTACTACTGTTACCTTTTGCTACCGTTACCACTACTATCATATTACTTTGATACTAAACACTTTGCTGCAGATATTAAGTTTCCAGGTGTGGTTGAATTGACAACTCAGCTGCTAATACTTGAGAATATTCTTTGGCTCCCCTTGTGTCGAATCAATAAATTTGGGTTGAATACTTTACCCTCGAAAACTGTTGCGATCCCCTATACTTGTGGGTTATCAAGACTATTTTCTGGCGCCATTGCCGGGGAGCATAGCTCTATTCTTTGAGTCACTTGGGATATATATCTGCTTATCATTATGAAGAACTTGAGAGATCCAAAAACCAAGATCTATCCCTCAACTACGAGGGGAGGTAAGGAACTGCCATCCAGCTCTGCACTTGATTCACCTTCTGTTATGAGTAAGTTTGCGACACCTACACCTGCTTCTGCTATTCGTTCTGATATGTCGCACGTTATTGATGATGCCACTTCTGCTATGCATGATACTTCTGATGAAACTACCTCTATGCCTGATACTACTGTGCCACTTAGTGATTTTCTTGATGAACAACTTGCTAGGGCTAGAGAGATTGAAAATATTGAATATGATGATACTGATGAAAGTGATGATGAAGAATCACTTGTTATTCCTAAGGGTTATGTTTTTGATCAAGAAGCTTCTTTAGCTATTTTAGCATGCCAAAATAGAACTGAACTCAAAAGATTATTAGCTAAATGGATTAAGCAATCTTTAAATGATAGAATGAAACCTGACCCTGCTTTTGTTACTTCACCTATCTTTGTTACTGATAAGGATTATGAATTCTCTGTTGATCCTGATATAATTACTTTAGTTGAATCCGATCCTTTTCATGGTTATGAATCTGAAACTGTTGTGGCACATCTTACTCAATTGAATGATATAGCTACCCTATTTACTAAAGATGAGAGAACTCGTTCCTTTTATATCCTCAAAATATTTCCGTTCTCATTAAAGGGTGATGCTAAGATATGGTTTAATTCTCTTGATCCTGGTTGTGTGTGTAGTCCTCAGGATATGATTTATTACTTCTCTGCTAAATATTTCCCTGCTCATGAGAAACAAGTTGCTTTAAGGAATATATATAATTTTGTGCAAATTGAAGAAGAGAGTCTCCCACAAGCTTGGGGGAGGCTTCTCCAATTACTTAATGCTTTGCCTGATCATCCTCTTAAGAAAAATGAAATACTTCATATCTTTTATAATGGACTAACTGATGCCTCCAGAGATTACCTGGATAGTTGTGTTGGTTCTGTTTTTAGGGAAAGAACACCGGATGAAGCTGAAATTCTATTGAATAATATGTTGACAAATGAAAATAATTGGACACCTCCGGAGCCAATTCCTGAGCCTATTCCTAAACCAACTCTGAAGAAGAGGGGTATTCTATTTCTCAGTCCTGAAGATATGCAAGGGGCAAAGAAATCTATGAAAGAAAAGGGTATTAAAGCTGAAGATGTTAAGAATTTACCTCCTATTGAAGAAATACATGGTCTTAATTTACCGCATGTTGAAGAAACATATAATCTTAATCCTTTACCTAGTAAAGGTAAATTCTCTCTATAGATATGATAAATCTGTAATCCCGTTTACTAAGTTTGCTAGCCCATGCTTAGATGAGTTTGATAAATTTATGGTTAAGCAAGAAGATTTTAATGCTTATTTTGGTAGACAATTGAAATACAATTCAAATATGCTTGAACACTTGGGTGATTATATGGCTAATGTCAAAGGTGAACTTAAACTTATTAGTAAACATGCTTCTATGGTTACCACTCAAGTAGAACAAGTACTTAAAGCTCAAAATGATTTGCTCAATGAATTGAATAGTAAAGATAATGATTATGCTGTTAGAGTGGCTACTAGAACTGGTAGAATGACTCGGGAACCTTTGTATCCTGAAGGCCATCCTAAGATAATTGAGCAAGATTCTCAGAGAAATAATATAGATGCACCTAGTTCTTCTAAGAAGAAGAAAAAGAAAAATGATAGGACTCTGCATGCTTCTAGTGATCCTATTATTGAAACACATGAGAATCCAAATGATATTTCTATTTCTGATGCTGAAACACAATCTGGTAATGAACCTGAAACTAGTGGTAATGTTAATGATAATGTTCATAATGATGCTCAACCTGGTAATGATAATGACATAGAAATTGAACCTGTTGTTGATCTTGATAACCCACAATCAAAGAATCAATGTTATGATAAGAAAGACTTTGTTGCTAGGAAACATGGTAAAGAAAGAGAGCCTTGGGTTCAGAAACCCATGCCTTTTCCTCCCAAACCATCCAAGAAAAAGGATGATGAGTATTTTGAGCGCTTTGCTAAAATGATTAGACCTATCTTTTTGCCTATGTGATTAACTGATATGCTTAAAACCAATCCTTATGCTAAGTACATGAAAGATATTATTAAAAATAAAAGAAAGATACCGGAAGCTGAAATTTCCACCATGCTTGCTAATTATACTTTTAAAGGTGGAATACCAAAGAAACTTGGAGATCCAGGAGTACCCACTATACCATGCTCCATTAAAAGAAACTATGTTAAAATTGTTTTATGTGATCTTGGAGCCGGTGTTAGTGTTATGCCTCTCTCTTTATATCGTAGACTTGATTTGAATAAGTTGACACCCACTGAAATATCTTTGCAAATGGCTGATAAATCAACTGCTATACCTGTCAGTATTTGTGAGGATGTGCCTGTTGTAGTTGCAAACGTTACTATTTTAATAGACTTTGTTATTCTTGATATTCCCGAGGACGATAGTATGTCTATTATTCTTGGAAGACCCTTTTTGAATATTGCAGGGGCTGTTATTGATTGCACTAAAGGCAATGTCACTTTTCATGTTAATGGTAATGAGCATATGGTACACTTTCCGAGGAAACAACCTCAAGTTCATAGTATCAACTCTATTGGAAAAATTCCATCGATTATATTTGGAGGTTTTGAATTTCCTCTTCCTACTGTCAAGAAGAAATATGATATTCTTATTATTGGGGATGTGCATATCCCCGTTGAGGTAACATAGTGTTATTCAAAATTTCTCCGGTTCCATGTTATTCGGAATGAGTTCGTTAACAAGACTTGATCAACCTTGTTAGTGGATTCCTTTTGATGATCATGAGATGGATGAAACTAGAAGGCACAACCTTCTGTACCCCACTTTTACTTTCTGTTATTTATATTAAATAAAATAAAAATAAATGTTTTTCTGTCTGTTATCTGATTATCCGTGCAATATAAAAATACCTCAAAAATAAAAGTTCTCCAAATGCCCTGAAATTTAAATATGATTTTTTTCTAGAATATTTGAGGATTTATGGAACTGAGAACACACCAGGGGGTTCAACCACCTGCCCACGAGGGTGGAGGGTGCGCCCACCCCTCTAGGGCGCCCCCTACCTCGTGGGCCCACGGTGGCCCTCCTCCACTTATTATTTCACCCACACACTTCTTCTTCCTCCCACAAACACGAATAACCAGCTCAAACCCGAGTCCAAGCTCATTTTGCTGCCATTTTCGATCTCCTTGCTCAAAGCACCTCTCACAAAACTGCTTGGGGAGATTGTTCCTTGGTATGTGACTCCTTCATTGGTCCAATTAGTTTTTGTTCTAGTGTTTTATTCATTACAAATTTTTGCTGCTTAGGTGACCCTGTTCTTGAGCTTGCATGTCAAATTTATATGGTCAAAAGTAGTTTTGATGCATGATATAGGCCCTAGGCACTTGTAGGAGTAGTTGCTATCAATATTATTGAGTTTGGTTTGCTTTTATTTTGAAGTTACTAAAAAATTTCAAAAAAATTCAGAGGAAGAAATATGCTTAGGAAAATGTTCCAAGGTGGTTCTTCAAGGAAGCAAGGACCCAGACTTGCAATGCGTGATGCTGATGAAGAGCCACCAAGAGACGCTCCAGTGCGCCCTTGTGAATGGCCTTCTGAGAACTTTATGGATCGAGCAGGAATTAAGGAAGAATTTAACGCATATTTGCGTAACGCTGATCTTGTGAGCTTCGAGGAAGAGAAGCCAGTATCACTATCTTACCAGTACCTTTGTGAGGAGGTTTGAGTTTTCAACTTCACGTAATTCTCCAACTGTCCTGTTTGATCTTTATGATAAATCTTACACTATGGACTTAGAGGATTTTACCACTACTTGCAAACTTCCACAATGGGGTAGTATAAGGGATCCTCGCAAATCTGAATTTAGAGATTTTCTTGCTAGAATAACTGTTGGAGAATCTAGAGATATTACACAAGCTACCATAGGGAGCATTCACTTTCCTGCTATACATTATTTTGCTCTCTTCATAGGTAGATGCATTAATGGTAAAGATGAGGCATGTCACATGTGTGTCCTCGATCTTAATATTCTTAGGAGTGCTATGTTAGGAGACAAATCATATAATTCGGGAGCCATTGTTGCACGTAGGTTGCATCTTACTAGACGTAATGGAGATTTCTTTGGTGGAATTTATGCAACCCGCATAGCTAATTTTCTTGGTATAGCCATACGCGAAGATGATATTGAATTACCTCCTACTTATCTAGATTCTAATGCTATGGTTCACCACCAGTTTGTTGAGAGGAACGAATCACCACTCCAGTATCGACTAATCTTTGACAGACATCGTGCTGTCCGTATTACTCTCCCTGCTCCCCGCCTTCTTTGATTACCAGGCAAGAGGAGGATATACTATTACCAGAGAGGAGGCAGATGAGTACGAGAGGAGAGAGGAGTCCGCTCATCGCCTGATACGTCTCCAACGTATCTATAATTTTTGATTGCTCCATGCTATATTATCTACTTCTTTGGATGTTAATGGGCTTTATTATACACTTTTATATCATTTTTGGGACTAACCTATTAACCCAGAGCCCAGTGCCAGTTTCTGTTTTTACCTTGTTTTAGGGTTTCAAAGAAAAGGAAAATCAAACGGAGTCCAATTGACCTGAAACTTCACGGAACTCATTTTTGGAAGGAAAGAAGCCCAGAAGACTTGAAGTGCACGTAAGGGAAGCTTCGAGGAGGCCACGAGGTAGGGGGCGCGCCCACCCCCCTAGGGCGCGCCCTCCACCCTCGTGGGCCCCTCGTGGCCCCCCTGACGTACTTCTTCCACCTATATATCTCCATATACCCTAAAACTTTTGAAGAACACAATAGATCGGGAGTTCCACCGCCAGAAGCCTCCGTAGCCACCGAAAACCAATCTAGACCCGTTCTGGCACCCTGCCGGAGGGGGCAATCCCTCTTCGGTGGCCATCTTCCTCATCCCGGTGCTCTCCATGACGAGGAGGGAGTAGTTCTCCCTCGGGGCTGAGGGTATGTACCAGTAGCTATGTGTTTGATCTCTCTCTCTCTCTCTCGTGTTCTTGAGGTGATACGATCTTGATGTATTGCAAGCTTTGCTATTATAGTTGGATCCTATGATGTTTTCTCCCCCCTCTACTCTCTTGTAATGAACTGAGTTTCCCCTTTGAAGTTATCTTATCGGATTGAGTCTTTATAGATTTGAGAACACTTGATGTATGTCTTGTCGTGCATATCTGTGGTGACAATGGGATACCGCGTGATTCACTTGATGTATGTTTTGGTGATCAACTTGCGGGTTCCGCCCATGAACCTATGCATAGGGGTTGGCACACGTTTTTGTCGTGATTCTCCGGTAGAAACTTTGGGGCACTCTTTGAGGTTCTATGTGTTGGTTGAATAGATGAATCTGAGATTGTGTGATGCATATCGTATAATCATACCCACGGATACTTGAGGTGACAGTGGAGTATCTAGGTGACATTAGGGTTTTGGTTGATTTGTGTCTTAAGGTGTTATTCTAGTACGAACTCTAGGGCTGTTTGTGACACTTATAGGAATAGCCCAATGGATTGATTGGAAAGAATAACTTTGAGGTGGTTTCGTACCCTACCATAATCTCTTCATTCGTTCTCCGCTATTAGTGACTTTGGAGTGACTCTTTGTTGCATGTTGAGGGATAGTTATATGATCCAATTATGTTATTATTGTTCAGGGAACTTGCACTAGCGAAAGTATGAACCCTAGGCCTTATTTCCACGCATTACAATACCATTTATGCTCAATTTTATCATTATTTACCTTGTTGTTTTTATATTTTTAGATTACAAATACCCATATCTACTATCCATATACCACTCGTATCACCATCTCTTCGCCGAACTAGTGCACATATACAACTTACCATTGTATTGGGTGTGTTGGGGACACAAGAGACTCTTTGTTATTTGGTTGCAGGGTTGCTTGAGAGAGACCATCTTCATCCTACGCCTCCCACGGATTGATAAACCTTAGGTCATCCACTTGAGGGAAATTTGCTACTGTCCTACAAACCTCTGCACTTGGAGGCCCAACAACGTCTACAAGAAGAAGGTTGTGTAGTAGACATCAAGCTCTTTTCTGGCGCCGTTGCCGGGGAGGTGAGTGCTTGAAGGTATATCTTTAGATCTTGCAATCAAGTCTTTTAGTTTCTTGTTTTAGCACTAGATTAGTTTATAAAAGAAAACTACAAAAATATGGAATTGAGTTTGTCTCATACGCTTCACCTTTTTAATATCTTTCGTGAGTATGATGGAAAGGATAATTGTGCTCAAGTGCTAGAAGAAGAAATCTATAAAATGTTTGGCACTAAATATTTGAATGATGAGCATGATTGCAATGTTGTTAGTATGAATTCCTTGAATATCCTTGATGCTAATGATATGGAAAGCCACAAGCTTGGGGAAGCTATGTTTGATGAAGATATTTTTTGTCCCCCAAGTTTTGATGAGCAAATTTATTATGATGAAAGCATGCCTCCTATCTATGATGATTATTGTGATGACACGTATGCTTTAAAGGATAATGATAACCATGAAACTTGTCATCTTGATCTTAATTTTCAATCACATGATAGTTATTTTGTTGAGTTTGCTCCCACTATTATTCACTAGAAGAATTTTGCCTGTGTGGAGAGTAGTAAATTTTCTATGCTTGTAGATCATGAAAATAATTCTTTAGGTGCTGGTTATATTTTTTAATTCATTCATGATGCTACTGAAAATTATTTTGAGGGAGGAACATATGCTTGTAGGAATTGCAATAATATCAAGTTTCCTCTCTATGTGCTTAAAATTTTGAAGTTATCCTTGTTTTACTTCCTATGCAAGTTGATTCTTGTTCCCACAAGTTGATTGCTCACAAAATCCCTATGCATAGGAAGTATGTTAGACTTAAATGTGCTAGTCATATTCTTCATGATGCTCTCTTTATGTTTCAATTCTTATCCTTTATGTGAGCATCATTGAAATCATCATGCCTAGTTAGGGGCGTTAAACGATAGCGCTTGTTGGGAGGCAACCCAACTTTATTTTTGATTTTTGTTCCTGTTTAATAAATAATTCATCTAGCCTCTGTTTAGACGTGATTTAATGCTTTTAAGTAGTGTTTGTGCCAAGTAGAACCTTTGGGAAGACTTGGGGAGAGTCTTGCTGATCATGCTGTAAAAAACAGAAACTTTAGCGCTCACGAGAATTGCTTCCATGTTTATTTGGAAAGTGATATTTAGTTAATTCTTTTTGCATATGATTAATAGATAAATTACTCAGGTCCAGAAATTTATTTGAGAATTTTATGAGTTCCATAAGTATACGTTTGATCCAGATTACTACAGACTGTTCTGTTTTTGACAGATTCTGTTTTTCATGTGTTGTTTACTTATTTTGATGAATCTATGGCTAGTAAAATAGTTTATAAACCATAGAGAAGTTGGAATACAGTAGGTTTAACATAAATATAAATAAATAATGAGTTCATTACAGTACCTTGAAGTGGTGATTTATTTTCTTATACTAACGGAGCTTACGAGTTTTCTGTTAAGTTTTGTGTTGTGAAGTTTTCAAGTTTTGGGCAAAGATTCGATGGACTATGGAATAAGGAGTGGCAAGAGCCTAAGCTTGGGGATGCCCAAGGCACCCCAAGGTAAAATTCAAGGACAACCAAGAGCCTAAGCTTGGGGATGCCCCGGAAGGCATCCCCTCTTTCGTCTTCGTTCATCGGTAACTTTACTTGGAGCTATATTTTTATTCACCACATGATATGTGTTTTGCTTGGAGCATCATTTTATTTTCTTTAATTTTGCTTGCTGTTTGAATAAAATACCAAGATCTGAAATTCGTAAATGTTAGAGAGTCTTCATATAGTTGCATAATTATTCAACTACTCATTGATCTTCACTTATATCTTTCGGAGTAGTTTGTCGATGCTCTAGTGCTTCACTTATATCTTTTAGAGCACGGTGGTAGTTTTATTTTGAAGAAATAGATGAACTCTCATGCTTCACTTAGATTATTTTTTAGAGTCTTAAATAGCATGGTAATTTGCTTAAAATCCTAATATGCTAGGTATTCGAGATTAGTAAAATTTTCTTATGAGTGTTTTGAATACTAAGAGAAGTTTGATGCTTGATGATTGTTTTGAGACATGGAGGTAATAATATCAAAGTCGTGCGAGTTGAGTAGTTGTGAATTTGAGAAATGCTTGTGTTGAAGTTTGCAAGTCCCGTAGCATGCACGTATGGTAAATGTTATGCAACAAATTTGAAACACGAGGTGTTATTTGATTGTCTTCCTTATGAGTGGCGGTCGGGGACGAGCGATTGTCTTTTCCTACCAATCTACCCCCTAGGAGCATGCGTGTAGTACCGAGGTTTTTGATGACTTGTAGATTTTTGCAATAAGTATGTGAGTTCTTTATGACTAATGTTGAGTCCATGGATTATACGCACTCTCACCCTTACATCCTTGCTAGCCTCTTCGGTATCGTGTGTTGCCCTTTCTCACATTGAGAGTTGGTGCAAACTTCGCCGGTGCATCCAAACCCCATGATATGATACGCTCTTTCACACATAAACCTCCTTATATCTTCCTCAAAACAGCCACCATACCTACCTATTATGGCATTTCCATAGCCATTCCGAGATATATTGCCATGCAACTTTCCACCATTCCGTTTATCATGACACATTCATCATCGTCATATTGCTTAGCATGATCATGTAGTTGACATCGTATTTGTGGCAAAGCCACCTTTCATAATTCTTTCATACATGTCACTCATGAGTCATACTTTGTTCTAGTATCGAGTTGTATCATTGAGTTGTAAATAAATAGAAGTGTGATGATCATCATTTTCTAGAGCATTGTCCCAAGTGAGGAATAAAAAAAGAGAAGGCCCAAAAAAAGAGAAAGGCCATAAAAAGAGAAGGCCCAAAAAAATGATAAAAAATGAAAATGAGAGAAAAAGAGAGAAGGGACAATGCTACTATCATTTGCCACACTTGTGCTTCAAAGTAGCACCATGATCTTCATAGTAGAGAGTCTCTCATGTTATCACTTTCATATACTAGTGGGAAATTTTCATTATAGAACTTGGCTTGTATATTCCAACAATGGGCCTCCTCAAGTGCCCTAGGTCTTCGTGAGCAAGCAAGTTGGATGCACACCCACTTGTTTATTTTGTTGAGCTTTCATACATTTATAGCTCTAGTGCATCCGTTGCATGGAAATCCCTACTCCTTGTATTAACATCAATCGGTGGGCATCTCCATAGCCCATTGATTAGCCTCGTTGATGTGAGACTTCCTCCTTTTTTGTCTTCTCCACATAATCCCCCTCATTATATTCTATTCCACCTATAGTGCTATGTCCATGGCTCGCGCTCATATATTGCGTGAAAGTTTATAGGTTTGAGATTACTAAAGTATGAAACAATTGCTTGGCTTGTCATCGGGGTTGTGCATGATGATAGCATTCTTGTGTGACGAAAATGAAACATGACTAAACCATATGATTTTGTAGGGATGAACTTTCTTTGGCCATGTTATTTTGAGAAGACATAATTGCTTAGTTAGTATGCTTGAAGTATTATCATTTTATGTCAATATGAACTTTTGTCTTGAATCTTTCGGATTTGAATATTCATACCACAATTAAGAAGAATTACATTAAAATTATGCCAAGTAGCACTCCGCATCAAAAATTCTGTTTTTATCATTTACCTACTCGAGGACGAGCAGGAATTAAGCTTGGGGATTGCTACCTCTTGAGCACTGCATTGGATTTCCCCGAAAAGGAGAGGATGATGCAGCAAAGTAGCGTAAGTATTTCCCTCAGTTTTTGAGAACCAAGGTATCAATCCAGTAGGAGGCTACGCGTGAGTCCCTCGTACCTACACAAAAACAATAGCTCAACGCAACCAACGCGCTTAGGGGTTGTCAATCCCTTCACGGTCACTTACGAAAGTGAGATCTGATAGAGATGATAAATAATATTTTTGGTATTTTTGGTATACAGATGCAAAGTGAAAAGTAAAAGGCAAAGTAAAAAAGCAAAGCAATATTAAAGTGATGAAGATTGATATGATGAGAAATAGACCCGGGGGCCATAGGTTTCACTAGTGGCTTCTCTCAAGAGCATAAGTATTCTACGGTGGGTGAACAAATTACTGTTGAGCAATTGACAGAATTGAGCACAGTTATGAGAATATCTAGGTATGATCATGTATATAGGCATCACGTCCGAGACAAGTAGACCGACTCATGCCTGCATCTACTACTATTACTCCACTCATCGACCGCTATCTAGCATGCATCTAGAGTATTAAGTTAAAAACAAAGTAATGCCTTAAGCAAGATGACATGATGTAGATGGATAGTTTCATGCAATATGATAAAAAACCCATCTTGTTATCCTCGATGGCAACAATACAATACGTGCCTTGCTGCCCCTTCTGTCACTGGGAAAGGACACCGCAAGATCGAACCCAAAGCTAAGCACTTCTCCCATGGCAAGAAAAACCAATCTAGTAGGCCAAACCAAACTGATAATTCGAAGAGACTTGCAAAGATAACCAATCATACATAAAAGAATTCAGAGAAGATTCAAATATTATTCATAGATAAACTGGATCATAAACCCACAATTCATCGGTCTCAACAAACACACCGCAAAAAGAAGATTACATCGAATATATCTCCACGAGAGAGGGGAGAACATTGTATTGAGATCCAAAAAGAGAAAAGAAGCCATCTAGCTACTAACTATGGACCCGTAGGTCTGAAGTAAACTACTCACACTTCATCGGAGGGGCTTGGTGATGATGTAGAAGCCCTCCGTGATTGATGCCCCCTCCGGCGGAGCTCCGGAACAGGCCCCAAGATGGGATCTCGTGGATACAAAAAGTTGCGGTGGTGGAATTAGGTTTTTGGATCCGTATCTGATCGTTTGGGGGTACGTGGGTATATATAGGAGGAAGAAGTACGTCGATGGAGCAATAGGGGGCCCACGAGGGTGGAGGGCGCGCCTGGGGGGGGGGGGGGGGGCAGGCGCGCCCCCCTACCTCGTGGCCTCCTGTTAATTGGCTTGACATAGGGTCCAAGTCTCCTGAGTTGTATTCGGTGAGAAAATCACGTTCCCGAAGGTTTTATTCCATTTGGACTCCGTTTGATATTCCTTTTCTTCGAAACCCTAAAACAGGCAAAAAACAACAATTCTGGGCTAGGCCTCCGGTTAATAGGTTAGTCCCAAAAATAATATAAAAGTGGATAATAAAGCCCAATAATGTCCAAGACAGTAGATAATATAGCATGGAGCAATCAAAAATTATAGATATGTTGGAGACGTATCAAGCATCCCCAAGCTTAATTCCTGCTCGTCCTCGAGTAGGTAAATGATAAAAACAGAATTTTTGATGCGGAGTGCTACTTGGCATAATTTTAATGTAATTCTACTTAATTGTGGTATGAATATTCAGATCCGAAAGATTCAAGACAAAAGTTCATATTGACATAAAAATGATAATACTTCAAGCATATTAACTAAGCAATTATGTCTTCTCAAAATAACATGGCCAAAGAAAGTTCATCCCTACAAAATCATATGGTTTAGTCATGTTTCATTTTCATCACACAAGAATGCTATCATCATGCACAACCCCGATGACAAGCCAAGCAATTGTTTCATACTTTAGTAATCTCAAACCTATAAACTTTCACGCAATATATGAGCGCGAGCCATGGACATAGCACTATAGGTGGAATAGAATATAATGAGGGGGTTATGTGGAGAAGACAAAAAAGGAGGAAGTCTCACATCAACGAGGCTAATCAATGGGCTATGGAGATGCCCACCGATTGATGTCAATACAAGGAGTAGGGATTGCCATGCAACGGATGCACTAGAGCTATAAATGTATGAAAGCTCAACAAAAGAAACTAGTGGGTGTGCATCCAACTTGCTTGTTCACGAAGACCTAGGGCACTTGAGGAGGCCCATTGTTGGAATATACAAGCCAAGTTCTATAATGAAAAATTCTCACTAGTATATGAAAGTGATAACATGAGAGACTCTCTACTATGAAGATCATGGGGCTACTTTGAAGAACAAGTGTGGCAAAGGATAGTAACATTGTCCCTTCTCTCTTTTTCTCTCATTTTTTTGGGGCCTTTTCTTTTTTATGGAATTTCTCTATTTTTTTGGGCCTTCTCTTTTTTATGGCCTTTTCTCTTTTATTTTATATTCCTCACTTGGGACAATGCTCTAAAAAATGATGATCATCACACTTCTATTTATTTACAACTCAATGATTACAACTTGATACTAGAACAAAGATGACTCTATATGAATGCCTCCGGCGGTGTACCGGGATATGCAATGAACCAAGAGTGACATGTATGAAAGAATTATGAACGGTGGCTTTGCCACAAATACTATGTCAACTACATGATCATGCTAAGCAATATGACAATGATGAATGTGTCATGATGAACAGAATGATGGAAAGTTGCATGGCAATATATCTCGGAATGGCTATGGAAATGCCATAATAGGTAGGTATGGTGGCTGTTTTGAGGAATATATAAGGAGGTTTATGTGTGAAAGAGCGTATCATATCACGGGGTTTGGATGCACCGGCGAAGTTTGCGCCAACTCTCAATGTGAGAAAGGGCAATGCACGGTACCGAAGAGGCTAGCAAGGATGGAAGGGTGAGAGTGCGTATAATCCATGGACTCAAAATTAGTCATAAAGAACTCACATACTTATTGCAAAAATCTACAAGTCATCAAAAACCTCGGTACTACGCGCATGCTCCTAGGGGGATAGATTGGTAGGAAAATACCATCGCTCGTCCCCGGCCGCCACTCATAAGGAAGACAATCAAATAACACCTCAAGTTTCAAATTTGTTGCATAACATTTACCATACGTGCATGCTACGGGACTTGCAAACCTCAACACAAGTATTTCTCAATTTCACAACTACTCAACTAGCACGACTTTGATATTATTACCTCCATGTCTCAAAGCAATCATCAAGCATCAAACTTCTCTTAGTATTCAACACACTCATAAGAAAGTTTTATTATTAATCTTGCATACCAAGCATATTAGGATTTTAAGCAAATTACCATGCTATTAAGACTCTCAAAATAATCTAAGTGAAGCATGACAGATCAATAGTTTCTATAAAACAAATCCACCACCGTGATCTAAAAGATATAAGTGAAGCACTAGAGCAAAATTATAAAACTCAAAAGATATAAGTGAAGCACTAGAGTAAAACTGTAGAGCTCAAAAGATATAAGTGAAGCACATAGAGTATTCTAACAAATTCCAAATTATGTATGGCTTTCTCAAAAGGTGTGTACAGCAAGGATGATTGTGGTAAACTAATAAGCAAAGACTCAAATCATAAAAGATGCTCCAAGCAAAACACATATCATGTGGTGAATAAAAATATAGCTCCAAGTAAAGTTACCGATAGAAGTAGACGAAAGAGGGGATGCCTTCCGGGGCATCCCCAAGCTTTGGCTTTTAGGTGTCCTTAGATTATCTTTGGGGTGCCATGGGCATCCCCAAGCTTAGGCTATTGCCACTCCTTGTTCCATATGTTGGAAATATGCCCTAGAGGCAATAATAAATTGGTTACTATTATATTTCCTTGTTCATGATAATCGTTTATTATCCATGCTAGAATTGTATTGATAGGAAACTCAGATACATGTGTGGATACATAGACAACACCATGTCCCTAGTAAGCCTCTAGTTGACTAGCTCGTTGATCAATAGATGGTTACGGTTTCCTGACCATGGACATTGGATGTCGTTGATAACGGGATCACATCATTAGGAGAATGATGTGATGGACAAGACCCAATCCTAAGCCTAGCACAAAGATCGTGTAGTTCGTATGCTAAAGCTTTTCTAATGTCAAGTATCATTTCCTTAGACCATGAGATTGTGCAACTCCCGGATACCGTAGGAGTGCTTTGGGTGTGCCAAACATCACAACGTAACTGGGTGGCTATAAAGGTACACTACAGGTATCTCCGAAAGTGTCTGTTGGGTTGGCACGAATCGAGACTAGGATTTGTCACTCCGTGTAAATGGAGAGGTATCTCTGGGCCCACTCGGTAGGACATCATCATAATTTACACAATGTGATCAAGGATTTTATCACGGGATGATGTGTTACGGAACGAGTAAAGAGACTTGCCGGTAACGAGATTGAACAAGGTATCGAGATACCGACGATCGAATCTCGGGCAAGTATCGTACCGATAGACAAAGGGAATTGTATACGGGATTGATTTAGTCCTTGACATCGTGGTTCATCCGATGAGATCATCATGGAGCATGTGGGAGCCAACATGGGTATCCAGATCCCCCTGTTGGTTATTGACCGGAGAACGTCTCGGTCATGTCTGCATGTCTCCCGAACCCGTAGGGTCTACACACTTAAGGTTCGATGACGCTAGGGTTATAAAGGAAGTTTGTATGTGGTTACCGAATATTGTTCGGAGTCCCGGATGAGATCCCGGACGTCACGAGGAGTTTCGGAATGGTCCGGAGGTAAAGATTTATATATGGGAAGTCCTGTTTTGGTCACCGGAAAGGTTTCGGGGTTTATCGGTAATGTACCGGGACCACCGGGAGGGTCCCGGGGGTCCACCAAGTGGGGCCACCTGCCCCGGGGGGGCACATGGGCTATGGGGGGTGCGCCTTGGCCTACATGGGCCAAGGGCACCAGCCCCAAGGGGCCCATGCGCCTAGGGTTTCACATAAGGGAAGAGTCCCAATAGTGGAAGGCACCTCCTAGGTGCCTTGGGGGGAAGGGAAACCTCCCTGGCCGCCGCCCCCCTAGGAGATTGGATCTCCTAGGGCCGGCGCCCCCCCCCTTGGCCCTCCTATATATAGTGGGGGAAGGAGGGCTTTTCATCCATGTATTTGGTTGCCTCCTTCTCCCTCTCCAACACCTCTTCCTCCTCTTCTACGGTGCTTGGCGAAGCCCTGCAGGATTGCCACGCTCCTCCATCACCACCACGCCGTTGTGCTGCTGCTGGATGGAGTCTTCCTCAACCTCCCCCTCTCTCCTTGCTGGATCAAGGCATGGGAGACGTCGTCGGGCTGTACGTGTGTTGAACGCGGAGGTGCCGTCCGTTCGGCACTAGGATCTCCGGTGATTTGGATCACGACGAGTACGACTCCATCAACCCTGTTCACTTGAACGCTTCAGCTTAGCGATCTACAAGGGTATGTAGATGCACTCTCCTTCCCCTCGTTGCTGGTCTCTCCATAGATAGATCTTGGTGATACGTAGGAAAATTTTGTATTTATGCTACGTTCCCCAACAGTGGCATCATGAGCTAGGTTTATTGCGTAGTTACTATGCACGAGTAGAACACAAAGTAGTTGTGGGCGTTGATTTTGTTCAATATGCTTGCCGTTACTAGTCTTATCTTGATTCGGCAGCATCGTGGGATGAAGCGGCCCGGACCGACCTTACACGTACTCTTACGTGAGACAGGTTCCACCGACTGACATGCACTAGTTGCATAAGGTGGCTAGCGGGTGTCTGTCTCTCCTACTTTAGTCGGATCGGATTCGATGAAAAGGGTCCTTATGAAGGGTAAATAGCAATTGGCATATCACGTTGTGGTTTTGCGTAGTTAAGAAACGTTCTTGCTAGAAACCCATAGCAGCCACGTAAAACATGCAAACAACAATTAGAGGACGTCTAACTTGTTTTTGCAGGGTATGCTATGTGATGTGATATGGCCAAAAGGATGTGATGAATGATATATGTGATGTATGAGATTGATCATGTTCTTGTAATAGATGATCATGGAGCCCCAAGATGGAGATCAAAGGAGCTATATGATATTGGCCATATCATGTCACTATTATTTGATTGCATGTGATGTTTATCATGTTTATACATCTTATTTGCTTAGAACGACGGTAGTAAATAAGATGATCCCTCATTACAATTTCAAGAATGTGTTCTCCCCTAACTGTGCACCGTTGCTAAAGTTCGTCGTTTCGAAGCACCACATGATGATCGGGTGTGATAGATCCTTACGTTCACATACAACGGGTGTAAGACAGTTTTACACATGCAAAACACTTAGGGTTGACTTGATGAGCCTAGCATGTGCATAGACATGGCCTCGGAACACAGAAGACCGAAAGGTCGAGCATGAGTCGTATAGAAGATACGATCAACATGAAGATGTTCACCGATGTTGACTAGTCCGTCTCACGTGATGATCGGACACGGCCTAGTTGACTCGGATCATGTAATCACTTAGATGACTAGAGGGATGTCTATCTAAGTGGGAGTTCATAAGATGAACTTAATTATCCTGAACATAGTCAAAAGGTCTTCGCAAATTATGTCGTAGCTCGCGCTTTAGTTCTACTGTTTAGATATGTTCCTAGAGAAAATTTAGTTGAAAGTTGATAGTAGCAATTATGCGGACTAGGTCCGTAAACTGAGGATTGTCCTCATTGCTTCATAGAAGGCTTATGTCCTTAATGCACCGCTCAGTGTGCTGAACCTCGAACGTCGTCTGTGGATGTTGCGAACATCTGACATACACATTTTGATAACTACGTGATAGTTCAGTTAAACGGCTTAGAGTTGAGGCACCGAAGACGGTTTTTGAAACGTCGCGAAACATATGAGATGTTTCGAGGGCTGAAATTGGGATTTCAGGCTCGTGCCCACGTCAAGAGGTATAAGACCTCCGACGATTTTCTTAGCCTACAAACTAAGGAGAAAAGCTCAATTGTTGAGCTTGTGCTCAGATTGTCTGAGTACAACAATCGCTTGAATCGAGTGGGAGTTAATCTTCCAGATGAGAAAGTGATGGTTCTCCGAAGTCATTTCCACCAAGCTGCTAGAGCTTCGTGATGAACTATGATATATCAGGGACATATATGATGATCCTTGAGATATTCGTGATGTTTGACACCACAAAAGTAGAAATCAAGAAGGAGCATCAATTGTTGATGGTTGGTGAAACCACTAGTTTCAAGAAGGGCAAGGGCACGAAGGGATACTTCATGAAACGGCAAATCAGCTGCTGCTCTAGTGAAGAAACCCAAGGTTGAACCCAGACCCGAGACTAAGTGCTTCTATAATAAGGGGGACAGCCACTGGAGCAGAATTACCCTAGATACTTGGTAGATGAGAAGGCTGGCAAGGTCGATAGAAGTATATTGGATATACATTGTGTTGATGTGTACTTTATTAGTACTCCTGGTAGCACCAGGGTATTAGATACCGGTTCGGTTGCTAAGTGTTAGTAACTCGAAATAAAAGCTACGGAATAAACGGAGACTAGCTAAAAGGTGAGATGACGATATGTGTTGGAAGTATTTCCAAGGTTGATCAAATATCGTACGCTCCCTCTACCATCGAGATTGGTATTAAAACCTAAATAATTGTTATTTGGTGTTTGCATTGAGCATAGACATGATTGGATTATGTCTATCGCAATACGATTATTCATTTAAGGAGAATAATGGTTACTCTGTTTATTTGAATAATACCTTCAATGGTCTTACATCTAAAATGAATGGTTTATTGAATCTCGATCGTAGTGATACACATGTTCATGCCAAAAGATAGTAATGATAGTACCACCTACTTGTGGCACTGCCACGTAAGTCATATCGGTATAAAACGCATGAAGAAGCTCCATGTTGATGGATCTTTGGGCTCACTCATTTTGAAAAGTTTGAGACATGCGAACCATGTCTATTGGTGTATATGCATGAAGAAACTCCATGCAAATGGACCGTTTGGACTCACTTGATTTTGAATCACTTGAGACATGCAAATCATACCACATGGGCAAGATGACTGAAAGCCTCGTTTTCAGTAAAATGGAACTAGAAAGCAACTTGTTGGAAGTAATACATTTTGATGTGTGCAATCCAATGAGTGTTGAGGCGTGTAGTGGATATTGTTATGTTCTTCCTTCATAGATGATTTAAGTAGATGTTGAGTATATTTACTTGATGAATCACGAGTCTGAATTATTGAAAGGTTCAAGTAATTTCAGGGTGAAGTTGAAAGATCGTCGTGACAAGAGGATAAAAGATCTATGATATGATCATAGAGACGAATATCTGAATTACGAGTTTGGCACAGAATTAAGACATTGTGGAAATTGTTTCACAACTAATACAGCCTGGAACACCATAGTGTGATGGTGTGTCCGAACATCATAACTGCACCCTATTGGATATGATGCATACCATGATGTCTCTTATCGAATTACCACGATAGTTTATGGGTTAGGCATTAGAGACAACCACATTCACTTTAAATAGGGCACCACGTAATTCCGATGAGATGACACCATATGAACTATGGTTTAGAGAAACCTAAGCTGTCATTTCTTAAAAGTTTGGGGCTGCAACGCTTATGTGAAAAAGTTTCAGGCTGATAAGCTCGAACCCAAAGCGGATAAATGCATCTTCATAGGACACCCAAAATAGTTGGGTATACCTCCTGTCTCAGATCCGAAAGCAATAAGGGATTGTTTCTAGAATCGGGTCCTTTCTCGAGGAAAAGTTTCTCTCAAAAGAATTGAGTGGGAGGATGGTGAAGACTTGATGAGGTTATTGAACCGTCACTTCAACTAGTGTATAGCAGGGCACAAAGAGTTGTTCCTGTGGCACCTACACCAATTGAAGTGGAAGCTTATGATAGTGATCATGAAACTTCAGATCAAGTCACTACCAAACCTCGTGGGATGACAAGGATGCATACTACTTCAGAGTGGTACGTAATCCTGTCTTGGAAGTCATGTTGCTAGACAACAATGAACCTACGAGCTATGGAGAAGCGATGGTGGACCCGGATTCCGATAAATGGCTCGAGGCCATAAAATCCGAGAGAGGATCCATGTATGAAAACAAAGTGTAGACTTTGGCAGAACAACTTGATGGTCGTAAGGCTGTTAGGTACATATGGATTTTAAAAGGAAGACGGACAATGATGGTAAGTATCACCATTAAGAAAGCTCGACTTGTCGTTAAGATGTTTTCCGACAAGTTCAAGGAGTTGACTGCGATGAGACTTTCTCACTCGTAGCGATGCTAAGAGTCTGTTGGGATTATATTAGCGATTACTGCATTATTTATGAAATCTTGCAGATAGGATGTCAAAACATTGTTTCCTCGAGGTTTTTTGAGGAAAGGTTGTATGTGATACAAACCGGAAGGTTTTGTTAATCCTGAAAGATGCTAATAAGTATGCAAAGCTCCAGCAATCCTTCTAGGGACTGGAGTAAGCATCTCGGAGTTGGAATGTATGCTTTGATGATGATCAAAGATTTTGGGTTTATACAAAGTTTATGAGAAATTTGTATTTCCAAAGAAGTGAGTGGGAGCACTATAGAATTTCTGATGAATATATGTTGTTGACATGTTGTTAATCAGAAATGATGTAGAATTTCTAGAAAGCATGTAGGGTTATTTGGAAAGTGTTTTTCAATGGAAAGCCTGGATTAAGCTACTTGAACATTGAGCATCAAGATCTATAAGGATGGATCAAAACGCTTAATGGTACTTTCAAATGAGCACATACCTTGACATGATCTTGAAGGTGTTCAAGATGGACCAGTCAAAGAAGGAGTTCTTGCCTGAGTTGTAAGGTATGAAGTTAAGACTTAAAGCTCGACCACGGCAGAAGAAAGAGGAAGGTCGAAGGTCATCCCCTATGCTTTTGTCATAGGCTCTATACGGTATGCCATGCTGAGTACCACACTTGATGTGTGCCTTGCCACATATCTGGCAAGAGGGTACAAAGGTAATCTAGGAGTAGATCACCAGATAGCGGTCTAAATTATCCTTAGAGGAATAAGGATATGTTTCTCGGTTATGGAGGTGGTAAAGAGTTCAACGTAAAGAGTTACGTCGATGCAAGCTTAACACCTATCCGGATAGCTCTGAGTAGAGATACCGGATACATATAATGAAAAAAAAATTAATAGCTCCATGTGGAACAGTTATTTGAAATGGCTCCAAATATAGCGTAGTAGCTGCATCTACAAGATGACATAGAGATTTGCGAAGTACATACGGATCTGAATGATTCAGACCCGTTGACTAAAACCTCTCTCACAAGCAACATGATCAAACCCAGAACTCTTTGAGTGTTAATCACATAGTGATGTGAACTAGATTATTGACTCTAGTAAACTCTTTGGATGTTGGTCACATGGCGATGTGACCTGTGAGTGTTAATCATATGGCGATGTGAACTAGACTATTGACTCTAGTGCAAGTGGGAGACTGTTGGAAATATGCCCTAGAGGCAATAATAAATTGGTTATTATTATATTTCCTTGTTCATGATAATCGTTTATTATCCATGCTAGAATTGTATTGATAGGAAACTTAGATACATGTGTGGATACATAGACAACACCATGTCCCTAGTAAGCCTCTAGTTGACTAGCTCGTTGATCAATAGATGGTTACGGTTTCCTGACCATGGACATTGGATGTCGTTGATAACGGGATCACATCATTAGGAGAATGATGTGATGGACAAGACCCAATCCTAAGCCTAGCACAAAGATCGTGTAGTTCGTATGCTAAAGCTTTTCTAATGTCAAGTATCATTTCCTTAGACCATGAGATTGTGCAACTCCCGGATACCGTAGGAGTGCTTTGGGTGTGCCAAACGTCACAACGTAACTGGGTGGCTATAAAGGTACACTACAGGTATCTCCGAAAGTGTCTGTTGGGTTGGCACGAATCGAGACTGGGATTTGTCACTCCGTGTAAACGGAGAGGTATCTCTGGGCCCACTCGGTAGGACATCATCATAATGTGCACAATGTGATCAAGGAGTTTATCACGGGATGATGTGTTACGGAATGAGTAAAGAGACTTGCCGGTAACGAGATTGAACAAGGTATAGAGATACCGACGATCGAATCTCGGGCAAGTATCGTACCGATAGACAAAGGGAATTGTATACGGGATTGATTTAGTCCTTGACATCGTGGTTCATCCGATGAGATCATCGTGGAGCATGTGGGAGCCAACATGGGTATCCAGATCCCCCTGTTGGTTATTGACCGGAGAACTCCTCGGTCATGTCTGCATGTCTCCCGAACCCGTAGGGTCTACACACTTAAGGTTCGATGACGCTAGGGTTATAAAGGAAGTTTGTATGTGGTTACCGAATATTGTTCGGAGTCCCGGATGAGATCCCGGACGTCACGAGGAGTTTCGGAATGGTCCGGAGGTAAAGATTTATATATGGGAAGTCCTGTTTTGGTCACCGGGAAGGTTTCGGGGTTTATCGGTAATGTACCGGGACCACCGGGAGGGTCCCGGGGGTCCACCAAGTGGGGCCACCTGCCCCGGGGGGGCCACATGGGCTATGGGGGGTGCGCCTTGGCCTACATGGGCCAAGGGCACCAGCCCCAAGGGGCCCATGCGCCTAGGGTTTCACATAAGGGAAGAGTCCCAATAGTGGAAGGCACCTCCTAGGTGCCTTGGGGGGAAGGGAAACCTCCCTGGCCGCCGCCCCCCCTAGGAGATTGGATCTCCTAGGGCCGGCGCCCCCCCCCCCTTGGCCCTCCTATATATAGTGGGGGAAAGAGGGCTTTTCATCCATGTCTTTGGTTGCCTCCTTCTCCCTCTCCAACACCTCTTCCTCCTCTTCTGCGGTGCTTGGCGAAGCCCTGCAGGATTGCCACGCTCCTCCATCACCACCACGCCGTTGTGCTGCTGCTGGATGGAGTCTTCCTCAACCTCTCCCTCTCTCCTTGCTGGATCAAGGCATGGGAGACGTCGTCGGGCTGTACGTGTGTTGAACGCGGAGGTGCCATCCGTTCGGCACTAGGATCTCCGGTGATTTGGATCACGACGAGTACGACTCCATCAACCCCGTTCACTTGAACGCTTCCGCTTAGCGATCTACAAGGGTATGTAGATGCACTCTCCTTCCCCTCGTTGCTGGTCTCTCCATAGATAGATCTTGGTGATACGTAGGAAAATTTTGTATTTATGCTACGTTCCCCAACACCATAATCCATCAAATCTTTACCCAAAACTTGAAAACTTCACAACACAAAACTTAAAGTAGAAAATCTCGTGAGCTCCATTAGCGAAAGAAAACAAAAGACCACTTCAAGGTACTGTAATGAACTCATTCTTTATTTATATGGGTGTTATACCTACTGTATTCCAACTTCTCTATGGTTCATAAACTATTTTATGAGCCAAAGATTCATCAAAATAAGCAAACAACACACGAAAAACAGAATCTGTCAAAAACAGAACAGTCTGTAGTAATCTGTAGCTAGCGCAAGATCTGGAACCCCAAAAATTCTAAAATAAATTTATGGACGTGAGGAATTTATCTATTAATCATCTGCAAAAGAATTAACTAAATAGCACTTTCCAAATAAAAATGACAGGAGTTCTCGTGAGCGCTAAAGTTTCTGATTTTTACAGGAAGTTCAACAAGACTTTCCCCAAGTCTTCCCAACGGTTCTACTTGGCACAAACACTAATTAAACACAAAAAAACACAACCAAAAAAGAGGCTAAATAATTTATTTATTACTAAACAGGAGCAAAAAGCAAGGAATAAAAATAAAATTGGGTTGCCTCCCAACAAGTGCTATCGTTTAACGCCCCTAGCTAGACATAACAAGCAAGAATAGATCTAGGTATTGCCATCTTTGGTAGGCAATCCATAAGTGGCTCTCATAATAGATTCATAAGGTAATTTAATTTTCTTTCTAGGGAAGTGTTCCATGCCCTTTTTTAATGGAAATTGAAATCTAATATTCCCTTCCTTCATATCAATAATTGCACCAACCGTTCTAAGGAAAGGTTTACCGAGAATAATAGGGCAAGAAGGATTGCAATCTATATCAAGAATGATAAAATCTACGGGCACATAACTCCTATTTGCAACAATAATAACATCATTAATTCTTCCCATAGGTTTCTTAATAGTGGAATCCGCAAGATGCAAGTTTAGAGAGCAATCATCAAAATCACGGAAATCTAGCAAATCACACAAAGTTTTGGGAATAGTAGAGACACTAGCACCCAAATCACACAAAGCATAAAACTCATAATCTTTTATTTTAATTTTAATAGTAGGTTCCCACTCATCATAAAGTTTTCTAGGGATAGAAACTTTCAACTCAAGTTTTTCTTCATAAGATTGCATCAAGGCATCAACGATATGTTCGGTAAAGGCTTTATTTTGACTATAAGCATAAGGAGAATTTAGCACGGATTGCAACAAGGAAATACAATCAATTAAAGAGCAATTTTCATAATTAAATTCCTTGAAATCCAATATAGTGGGTTTAGCATCATCTAGGGTTTTATTTCTTTTAATCCCACTTTTATCAATTTCACCATCAAGATCTAAACACTCCGAATTTTTAGAACGCCTTCTAGGTAAAGGTGGATCATATTCAGTCCCATCATTATCAATATTAATATTGCAAAACAAAGATTTAATAGGGGACACATCAATAACTTTTAGATCTTCACCATTATTTTCATAGGAACTAGAACAACACGCTTTAATAAAGGCATCTTTCATAGCACGCGTCCTAGCGGTTCTTTCCTTGCACTCATCAATGGAATCTCATGGCTTTGAGAGACTCATTGATATAATGCTTAGGAGGAATATATCTAAGCTTTAAAGAATCAACACCAAGAGAAATTCTATCAATGTTCCTAGCCAAATCATCAATCTTAAGCAATTTTTCTTCAATCATAGCATTAAAATTCTTTTGCGAAGAAATAAATTCTTTAATATTAGATTAAAAATTAGAGGGCATATTATTATAATTTCCATAAGAATTGTTTTAGGAATTACCATAATTATTAGAGGGATTAGTAGGATAAGGCCTAGGATTAAAATTTCCTCTATACGCGTTGTTACCAAAATTGTTCCTACCAACAAAATTCACATCCATAGATTCATTATTATTCTCAATCAAAGTAGACAAGGGCATATCATTAGGATCAGAAGAAACACTCTTATTAGCAAATAGTTTCATAAGTTCATCCATCTTTCCACTCAAAACATTAATTTCTTCTATCGCATGCACCTTTTTATTAGTAGATCTTTCAGTATGCCATTGAGAATAATTAACCATAATATTATCTAGGAGTTTAGTAGCTTCTCCTAAAGTGATTTCCATATAGCATGGAGCAATCAACAATTATAGATACGTTGGAGACGTATCAGGGATCCTGATACCTCCAACATATCTATAATTTTTGATTGCTCCATGCTATATTATCTACTGTTTTGGACATTATTGAGCTTTATTATCCACTTTTATATCATTTTTGGGACTAACAATTAACCCAGAGCCCAGTGCCACTTTCTGTTTTTTACCTTGTTTTAGGGTTTCGAAGAAAAGGAAAAATCAAACGGAGTCCAATTGACCTGAAACTTCACGGAACTCATTTTTGGAAGGAAAGAAGCCCAGAAGACTTGAAGTGCACGTAAGGGAAGCTTCGAGGAGGCCACGAGGTAGGGGGGCGTGCCCACCCCCCTAGGGCGCGCCCTCCACCCTCGTGGGCCCCTCGTGGGCCCCCCTGACGTACTTCTTCCGCCTATATATCTCCATATACCCTAAAACTTCCGAAGAACACAATAGATCTGGAGTTCCGCCGCCAGAAGCCTCCGTAGCCACCGAAAACCAATCTAGACCCGTTCCGGCACCCTGCCGGAGGGGGGCAATCCCTCTCCGGTGGCCATCTTCATCATCCCGGTGCTCTCCATGACGAGGAGGGAGTAGTTCTCCCTCGGGGCTGAGGGTATGTACCAGTAGCTATGTGTTTGATCTCTCTCTCTCTCGTGTTCTTGAGGTGATACGATCTTGATGTATCGCGAGCTTTGCTATTATAGTTGGATCCTATGATGTTTTCTCCCCCTCTACTCTCTTGTAATGAATTGAGTTCCCCCTTTGAAGTTATCTTATCGGATTGAGTCTTTATAGATTTGAGAACACTTGATGTATGTATTGCCGTGCGTATCTGTGGTGACAATGGGATACCACGCGATTCACTTGATGTATGTTTTGGTGATCAACTTGCGGGTTCCGCCCATGAACCTATGCATAGGGGTTGGCACATGTTTTCGTCGTGATTCTTCGGTAGAAACTTTGGGCACTCTTTGAGGTTCTATGTGTTGGTTGAATAGATGAATCTAAGATTGTGTGATGCATATCGTATAATCATACCCATGGATACTTGAGGTGACATTGGAGAATCTAGGTGACATTAAGGTTTTGATTGATTTGTGTCTTAAGGTGTTATTCTAGTACGAACTCTAGGGCTGTTTGTGACACTTATAGGAATAGCCCAACGGATTGATTGGAAAGAATAACTTTGAGGTGGTTTCGTACCCTACCATAATATCTTCGTTCGTTCTCCACTATTAGTGACTTTGGAGTGACTCTTTGTTGCATGTTGAGGGATAGTTATATGATCCAATTATGTTATTATTGTTGAGGGAACTTGCACTAGCGAAAGTATGAACCCTAGGCCTTATTTCCACGCATTGCAATACCGTTTATGCTCACTTTTATCATTAGTTACCTTGCTGTTTTTATATTTTCAGATTACAAATACCCATATCTACTATCCATATACCACTCGTATCACCATCTCTTCGCCGAACTAGTGCACTTATACAATTTACCATTGTATTGGGTGTGTTGGGGACACAAGAGACTCTTTGTTATTTGGTTGCAGGGTTGCTTGAGAGAGACCATCTTCATCCTACGCCTCCCACGGATTGATAAACCTTAGGTCACCCACTTGAGGGAAATTTGCTACTGTCCTACAAAACTCTACACTTGGATGCCCAACAACGTCTACAAGAAGATGGTTGTGTAGTAGACATCATCGCCACGCTGCAGCTCAGTAGGCGATAGCTGCTGCATCGCAGTACGACCCCAACTATTATTATGGATATCCGCCAGGCCAGCCGTGGCCATAGACCAATTTAGGCCAAAAGCCTAAGCTTGGGGGAGTACGTATTTCCCACCGACATTACATTTATGCTCACACACTCATTGCTAGATGTCGGTGCTCATACTTTTTCATTGTATCATCCATGCTAGTTTATTTCCCTTTTTATGCTTTCTTCTTGTGTGTTTAATAAACCTTAAGAAAAACCAAAAAAATAGTTGTAGCTTTTAGTTAGTTTAATTTCCATGCTTGTAGTAGTAATTAAAAAGAAAACCCAAAAAGATTTCCTATTCTTCTTTTTGCTTGTTGGGAGCTTTCTCGTGTAAATAGTTTTATTTCTTTTCTTTTCTTTGGGGGTCGATAGGAGAAGACCATGATTAAATTGTTGAAGTGGCTCTTATATGCATACTTGTTGATCTGACAAAAGAGCCCATATTGCCTTGTCTTCTCCTGTTATTGAATGCCTTCAGATTCCAGCTTAGTCCAATGCACGCGCACTATTATTATTATTCACACTATTCGGTCGTGCAAGTGAAAGGCAATTATGACGATATATGATGCACTGACTGAGATGAGGAAAGCTGGTATGAACTCGACCTCTTTTGTTTTTGTAAATATGATTAGTTCATCATTCCTGATTCAGCCTATTATGAATAAAAATATTTGCAATGACAACTATAGATCATAGTTTCTTATGCCATGCTTGATTAGCTATGAGTTATAATGGTTTACCTTGTGTGCCAACATGCTATTAAAATGGTTATGATGTGGTATGATAGGGTGGTATCCTCCTATGAATGATTTAAGTGACTTGACTTGGCACATGTTCACGCATGTAGTTGAAACAAAATCAACATAGCCTTCACGATATTTATGTTCATGGTGGATTATATCCTACTCATGCTTGCATTCGGTGTTGATTAATTTTAATGCATGTTCATGACTGTTGTCGCTCTCTAGCTGGTCGCTTCCCAGTCTTTTGCTAGCATTCACCTATACTAAGAGGGAATACTGCTTGTGCATCCAATCCCTTAAAAAACCCAAAGTTATTCCACATGAGTCCACTATACCTACCTATATACGGTATCTACCTGCCGTTCCAAGTAAATTTGTATGTGCCAAACTCTAAACCTTTAAATAAATATCCTGTTTTGTATGCTCGAATAGCTCATGTATCAACTAGGGTTGTCTGTATCTTCCATGTTAGGCGGGTTATTCTCAAGAGGAGTGGACTCCGCTCCTCACTCACGAGATAAATGGCTGGTCACCGGGATGCCCAGTCCCATGCTTTATGCAAACTAAATCAAAATAATTGCAAACAAAACTCCCCCTGGGACTCTTGTTAGCTGGAGGCACTCGTTGTTTCGAGCAAGCCATGGATTGATGCTTGTTGGTGGAAGGGGCAGTATAAACTTTACCATTCTGTTTGGAAACCGCATATAATGTGTGTAGCATGAAAGATATCGCCATCTCTTGGTTGTTATGTTGACAATGAAAATATACGGCTCAAAATATTATTCACCTCTATTTCAAAACCGAGCTCTGGCACCTCTACAAATCCCTACTTCCCTCTACGAAGGGCCTATCTATTTACTTTTATGCTGAGTCATCATCCTCTGATTAAAAAGCACCAGTTAGAGAGCACTTCTGTCATTTGCATTCATTACTGTTAGTTTATATTGAGTATGACTTGATTGGATCTCTTTTACCATGAATTACAATGTCTAGTCAGTCCTTGGTCTTTAAAGGTGCTCTGCATTTATGTTTTGCGGTCTCAGAAAGGGCTAGCGAGATACCATCTTGTTATATCATATTATGATTGTTTTGAGAAAGTGTTGTCATCCGAGATTTATTATTATGGCTCACTAGTTGATTATGTTATTGATATGAGTAAACTTGAGACCTATGCGTTATTGCGAATGTGGTTAGTTATAATCTTTGCTGAAAACTTGAATGCTGGCCTTACATATTTACAACAACAAGAGCAAACAGAGTTTGTAAAAGTTTTTCTTTATCACTTTTAGTTTGTCAACTGAATTGCTTGAGGACAAGCAAAGGTTTAAGCTTGGGGGAGTTGATACGTCTCCAACGTATCTACTTTTCCAAACACTTTTGCCCTTGTTTTGGACTCTAACTTGCATGATTTGAATGGAACTAACCCGGACTGACGTTGTTTTCAGCAGAATTACCATGGTGTTATTTATGTGCAGGAGCAAACATTCTCAGAATGACCTGAAACTTCACGGAGCCACTTTTCAGAAAATAAGAAAAATACCTGCCAAAGATGAAGGCCAGGGGGCCCACCACCTTGCCACGAGGGTGGGGGCGCGCCTGCCCCCCTAGGGCACGCCCCCCTACCTCGTGGGCCCCCTGTTGCCTCTCCGACTCCAACTCCACCTCCATATATTGAGTTTCGATGAGAAAAAGTCAGGGAGAAGAAATCATCGCGATTTACGATATGGAGCCGTCGCCAAGCCCTAAAACCTCTCGGGAGGGCTGATCTGGAGTCCGTTCGGGGCTCCAGAGAGGGGAATCCGTCGCCATCGTCATCATCAACCATCCTCCATCACCAATTTCATGATGCTCACCGCCGTGCGTGAGTAATTTCATCGTAGGCTTGCTGGACGGTGATGGGTTGGATGGGATCTATCATGTAATCGAGTTAGTTTTGTTAGGGTTCGATCCCTAGTATCCACTATGTTCTAAGATTGATGTTGCTATGACTTTGCTATGCTTAATGCTTGTCACTAGGGCCCGAGTGACACGATTTCAGATCTGAACCTATTATGTTTTCATCAATATATGAGTGTTCTTGATCCTATCTTGCAAGTCTAGTCACATATTATGTGTTATGATCCGTTAACCCTGAAGTGACAATAATCGGGATACTTACCGGTGATGACCGTAGTTTGAGGAGTTCATGTATTCACTATGTGTTAATGCTTTGTTCTGGTTCTCTATTGAAAGGAGGCTTAATATCCCTTAGTTTCCGTAAGGACACCGCTGCCACGGGAGGGTAGGACAAAAGATGTCATGCAAGTTCTTTTCCATAAGCACGTAAGACTATGTTCGGAATACATGCCTACATTATATCAATGAACTGGAGCTAATTCTATGTCACCCTAGGTTATGACTGTTACATGATGAACCGCATCCGGCATAATTCTCCATCACTGATCCATTGCCTACGAGTTTTCCATATATTGTTCTCCGCTTATTTACTTTCCCGTTGCTATTGCTATCATCACTACAAAATACCAAAAACATTACTTTTACTACCGTTACCTTTTGCTACTGTTACCACTACAATCATATTACTTTGCTACTAAACACTTTGCTGCAGATATTAAGTTTTCAGGTGTGGTTGAATTGACAACTCAGCTGCTAATACTTGAGAATATTCTTTGGCTCCCCTTGTGTCGAATCAATAAATTTGGATTGAATACTTTACCCTCGAAAACTGTTGCGATCCCCTATACTTGTGGGTTATCACTCCCCCAGAGGTGATGTTGTCCTTGACAACGAGACGAGCCATCCTCCTTATGATGACAACACAGTGGAACTCTCAAAGAAAGCACCAATGTCGGTGTCAAAACCGGCGGATCTCGGGTAGGGGGTTCCGAACTGTGCGTCTAAGGCGGATGGTAACAGGAGGCAGGGGACTTGATGTTTACCCAGGTTCGGGCCCTCTTGATGGAGGTAATACCCTACGTCCTGCTTGATTGTTCTTGATGATATGTGTATTACAAGAGTTGATCTACCACGAGATCAGAGAGGCTAAACCCTATAAGCTAGCCTATGGTATGATTGTATCTTGTCCTACGGACTAAAACCCTCTGGTTTATATAGACACCGGAGGGGGCTAGGGTTACACAAGGTCGGTTACAAAGGAGGAGATATACATATCCGTATTGCCTAGCTTGCCTTGCACGCCAAGTAGAGTCCCATCCGGACACGAGACGAAGTCTTCAATTTTGTATCTTCATAGTCCAACAATCCGGCAAAGGATATAGTCCGGCTGTCCGGAGACCCCCTAATCCAGGACTCCCTCACAGGTGCTTGAAGAGAAAAAGTGTGATCCGATGACAGAAGCTGAAAAGGTTGGAATGAAAAGTAGAGATGCATGTGTACTAAAGTCTTTATTTTCTATTTCTTAATGAGGCCCACTAATGATAGTTTGCATTGGGAAGAAAAAATAAATGTAAATGTCTCAAATTACTTTTTGTCATGGGGCATATGCATCCATATGCCATCATTGTATATGCCCTCAGGACCTTTGCTAGGGAGTCAATGGACGGTTCCCCTTTGGGACGTACGCATGTACGGAAGGTCACGTACGTCACGGACGCGTATTACACATGGCCACGTCGTCGCTCGCCCCTTGCATGCCCATGCATGCTGCACGCTCCAGGAAGAGTCCAGCCTAATCCAATCCAAACGTGCGTAATCCATCTGTTTTACCAATGACAAGATGCTGCTCCAAGACCGTTGTCTCGGGCAACACGCACGCGGATCGATAGAGGCGAAAGAACGTTCTGCACTTTCGCCTGGCCAACTTCCCCAGCGAGTGCCCTTTGACAAACGGCATGTGTGCACAGGAAATAACACGCGACTATTTGGTCCAAATGACCAAATCCGGTTTTTATTTCGTACTACACACCTAGCTGGTAGCACCATTTTGATCGGGCCGTGTGCGATTAGTTGTAGTCCAAGGAAAGTGTCACAGGAGTTAACTAACCGCATGCATATCGATCGCTACGTGTGGTTGAGCTTTTCAACACTATCAGCAAATATATTCGAGTTATTCAACGATTTCTGCTCAAGCATCTTCATTTTCAACAGTCTTTCAGCCAGACGATAAGATCGGTGAACAGCATCATCAGTTTCCAGGGTACTACTTTGAAATTTTCCGCTCTTTTCAAATATATATATATATATATATATATATATATATATACACATATATACACACACACACACGTTGTCGAAATCCCCATAGTGGTTGAGAACTAATTAAATTAATTAACAAGAGAAACATACCTACACCCGAATTGGTCTGGTCAAAAAAGACTTTTTTTAGTGCTAGATACCTCCGTATCTAGACAAATCCAAGACAAGTAATTCGAAACGAAGGAAGTAGCTAGCATGACAAAACACCTTAGCTTAACCCTAAAAAACACCTTAGCTTAGTATAGTAGCCGGCCAAAACGCTTCCTTTTCAAAGGCGAGAGACACCCACATGAGTTCCCACACGCACCATGACAGTGACACGTAACGCGCACTTCCTTCCATCCATCATCATCAAATTATTAAACCGTTAATTTCTCCATTTCAAATGCTAGCTAAAGGTGCCCGTTTCTCAATGGCTCGGTTGAGCTGACGTTGCCAGTTACCTCACCAGCTATCCGAAGATGCAGTGGTAAAATTCTAGCATATCTATACTACTATTAAACAAGCGAACATTATTTTCCCTAATCGTACCCTGTCTAATGTACACAGAACAACAAGGTGCAATTAGAGCCTCACGATTAGACTCACTAATTTATTTAAACGGTTCAGACAACAACTAACTCTCACCAAAAACACGTTTAGCAATTTAACGAGGCGGACAAAAACTCTGCCATCGTGCTAAGAGAGGAAACAAGAGAAAAAAATGGAAACAAGAGAAAAATCAGCATGCAATAACTGTCCTAGGATTTAGGGGATACTAATAGCGAGGCTGCCCGCAGTCTTGATCTCCTCCACGGGCCACCGCCTCGATCTTCTTCCAACTGACGCCCAAATCTCCTCTGCCTCGGGAAGGGCAGGAAGGCCGCGGCGCGGTGGTTGAGCGCGGTAGGCAGGGACGTGGTGGGGGAGACGCTAGGCTAGGGTAAAGCAGCGGAGGAGGTCGGCCCCATGAAGAGCAGGAAGTCCCGACGCGGTGGTTGAGCGTGGTGGCGCGGGAGCCGAGCGGGGCGCTAGCGAAGTTGCACTGGATGAGGCGATAGACCTGGACGGTGGCGGCTGCGTTGCCCAGCTCGACACAAGCGAGGACGATGAGTTGGGTTACTTGGGTATTGATTTGGAGTCGGGGTGGAGATGCAGTGTCCGCCACTGCTCCTCGCTGCTCTTCTTTGCAGGCCCGCTGAAGGACACCCGGACGTTCATGCGCGATACCATGGCGGCGGTTGGGTCGTTCGTCGCATGGCCGTGCAGACGCGCCACACTGTCGTTAAGACATCTGTTGGCCGCCACATTTGGCACACACGCATGTGACACATCTGAAGTTCTGAGGCGCACGTAGTACTGAACCACCCATTGGATCTTCGTCTCATCATCTGGGTGATGATTGCAGTGTGCACATATGAACCAAGTCACCCGTACCTGGCTCGCCGGCGCGCCATACGCGCCCTCAGGTTGGCACCACTTGGTTGGCCTGGAGTGCCGCGTTCGGATGGATGGGAACGGGGGATACACTCTTCGCCGGCGGAGGGGCCGTCATAGTAGATATGGATCAGTGAGATTGTCATTGGGCGAGCAAATTCGTTAGGTAATGTATTAGATGTGGGGTTCTAGGACATGTACAGTGTGTTTGAACACTACTGCTGAGCGACAATATATGGTCACTGGATCAGATCGACCTGACAGCATGACGCTGGATCAGATCGATCTGACAGCATGACGAGATCAGGTTGCCGCTTACACCGATCGCCGTCGGTTCTATTTCCGAGCCAAGTACTAGCAGCGAGCAGCGGTATGATAGCTAGGACTACTATTGCATTTTCGTACTTTTATTACTAACTGGGTAGAGGTCGGATCTGCACACCCACGTTGTGTATTGGAGTTACTATATTGTTGTTTTGTTCACCATTACAGAATTAAATGTTTGTTTGCATTATGGACGTTGCTAAATCATCATAATGCAAATGCAATTTCTTTTGCAGAAAATTGCTGCTTGGAACAGGAGTTACTTTAAGTCCGAGTCTTCTCATTGCAACATTAACCACTATATGCTCAGATTTGCTCAGATTTCTTGTATCAAAGGAGATGATAAACCGGATAGGCAACTTGGGTTTCACTAAAGAAGCACATTCATTCAACAGGACTACTTCGGATTTTCAATAAAAGGCTAGGCTTACTTCCAGGAAGGTAATAAATTAGGTAAGCCCATTAAAATTTGTATCCATAAATTGCTATATATGTATATAGCTTGATTGAACTGGAAGCATGAATTCCCCCCTTTCACTAATTTTTAGTGCATATCATCAAGATCTCATATAGTTTGATGGAATATACATTGTCCTCTTTATTTTCAGATTTGTTAGTAAGGGATTACAGGTTCTGTTTGTTTCCTGTGAGAACGATGAACAAGTGAACTCTGGTGGCCATTATTTATTTTGTTTGTGAAACAACTAGCAAATGACAGATTTGTCATACACCATGGTGAAAGGTATTATGAATTACAATTTACATTTGTGAGTAATCTCTTCTGTATATGTTCCATCCATTTCACATATTTGTACTCACTTTATACTTCGGCGCAGCTGAATTGTCAATGTCCAAAACACATATAGTTCATTTGTCAGGGCATTTTGTACAGCTTATTTGCAAGTTACATATCTCATGTCTACGTGATTCCTTTTGTTCAAAATAGTGTTGAAATTTAATTCGTTCTGAAGCATTACTCGGTGCTCAGTTCACCTATTTGGCTATCTGCTACACCTAGCTGTATGATCCGGAAGCCTTTAGCTGAGTTGTGTTCCAGGAACTTCTTTTCAATATATAACCTATCTGACCCTCACAAAAATTCTTATTTTTTGACAATTCAGCATCTTTATGGTGATTTTGATAGTACAATTTGCCACACATACACGTTTCTTTCACAGTTCATAATTTATGCTATTATATGCTTGTGTAAGCAATAGTTTCTGGTATTTCACCTCTCAAAAACATTTCTTCAACAGAGATTCCTCTTCCTCGGGTGATGATGACAAAATCAGCTTGTAGACAAATTTTCGTATTCTTGCACATAGAATAGTATCTGAAAATTGTGTCCATGTTTTGTTGCAAGGATCCTATGTATTCATCCTAATGTAACTTACTTATTGAGCGGTGCATAGTTCCTTGTGGTAGAAGCTAGGCATAGTTGGGATTCTTATAGAGTGTACATTCTTGTACTACAAGCTTGTTATTTGTAGTTACTATTCTTCCCGTGCATGGCCATAAGGGTATTAGGGGCATGTATGTGCCATGGCACAAAGATTAAGGGGTGGGAATCAGTAAAATTTGGCACAAAGTAGGTGATATGGCTCCCATTGTTTTTTCATTTTGAATTGTTGTGGCCAGTGTTGACCATTGGAGATAAATGTTTAAAGTTTAACTTTGGCATTGGTTATTTAGCAAAATGTGGATGCTCTAGGAGGCAAAATGTTCATAATGTTATATTATTTCTCTGTTGTTAATTTCATTTCATTGATTGCATCCTAACTAGAATACAACAACAACAACAACAACAACAACAATAACAACAAAGCCTTTAGTCCCAAACAAGTTGGGGTAGGCTAGAGGTGAAACCCATAAGATCTCGCAACCAACTCATGGCTCTGGCACATGGATAGCAAGCTTCCACGCACCCCTGTCCATAGCTAGCTCTTTGGTGATACTCCAATCCTTCAGGTCTCTCTTAACGGACTCCTCCCATGTCAAATTCGGTCTACCCCGTCCTCTCTTGACATTCTCCGCACGCTTTAGCCATCCACTATGCATCGGAGCTTCTGGAGGCCTGCGCTGAATATGCCCAAACCATCTCAGACGATGTTGGACAAGCTTCTCTTCAATTGGTGCTACCCCAACTCTATCTCGTATATCATCATTCCGGACTCGATCCTTCCTCGTGTGGCCACACATCCATCTCAACATACGCATCTTCGCCACACTAACTGTTGAACATGTCGCCTTTTAGTCGGCCAACACTCAGCGCCATACAACATTGCGGGTCGAACCGCCGTCCTGTAGAACTTGCCTTTTAGCTTTTGTGGCACTCTCTTGTCACAGAGAATGCCAGAAGCTTGGCACCACTTCATCCATCCGGCTTTGATTCGATGGTTCATATCTTCATCAATACCCCCATCCTCCTGCAGCATTGACCCCAAATACCGAAAGGTGTCCTTCTGAGGTACCACCTGGCCATCAAGGCTAACCTCCTCCTCACACCTAGTAGTACTGAAACCGCACATCATGTACTCGGTTTTAGTTCTACTAAGCCTAAACCCTTTCGATTTCAAGGTTCTCCATAACTCTAACTTCCTATTTACCCCCGTCCGACTATCGTCAACTAGCACCACATCATCCGCAAAGAGCATACATCATGGGATATCTCCTTGTATATCCCTTGTGACCTCATCCATCACCAATGCAAAAAGATAAGGGCTCAAAGCTGGCCCCTGATGCAGTCCTATCTTAATCTGGAAGTCATCAGTGTCGACATCACTTGTTCGAACACTTGTCACAACATTATCGTACATGTCCTTGATGAGGGTAATGTACTTTGCTTGGACTTTGTGTTTCTCCAAGGCCCACCACATGACATTCCGCGGTATCTTATCATAGGCCTTCTCCAAGTCAATGAACACCATATGCAAGTCCTTCTTTTGCTCCCTATATCTCTCCATAAGTTGTCGTACCAAGAAAATGGCTTCCATGGTCGATCTCCCAGGCATGAAACCAAACTGATTTTTGGTCACGCTTGTCATTCTTCTTAAGCGGTGCTCAATGACTCTCTCCCATAGCTTCATTGTATGGCTCATCAGCTTAATTCCACGGTAATTAGTACAACTCTGAACATCCCCCTTGTTCTTGAAGATTGGTACTAATATACTCCGTCTCCATTCTTCTGGCATCTTGTTTGCCCGAAAAATGAGGTTGAAAAGCTTTGTGAGCCATACTATCGTTATGTCCCCGAGACCTTTCCACACCTCAATGGAGATACAATCAGGGCCCATCGCCTTGCCTCCTTTCATCCTTTTTAAAACCTCCTTGACCTCAGACTCCTGAATTCGCCGCACAAAACGCATGCTGGTCTCATCAAAGGAGTCGTCCAGTTCAATGGTAGAACTCATTCTCCCCATTGAACAGCTTGTCGAAGTACTCCCGCCATCTATGCTTAATCTCCTCGTCCTTCACCAAGAGTTGGCCTGCTTCGTCCTTGATGCATTTGACTTGGTCAATATCCCTCGTCTTCCTCTCTCGGATCTTGGCCATCTTATAGATGTCCCTTTCACCTTCCTTCGTGCCTAACCGTTGGTAGAGGTCCTCATATGCCCGACCCCTTGCTTCACCAACAGCTCGCTTTGCGGCCTTCTTCGCCATCTTGTACTTCTCTATGTTGTCTGCACTCCTATCCAGGTATAGGCGTTTGAAGCAATCTTTCTTCTCTTTAATCGCCTTCTGGACATCATCATTCCACCACCAGGTATCCTTATCTTCGTTTCTCCTTCCCCTGGACACTCCAAGCTCCTCCGAGGCCACCTTACGAATGCAAGTCGCCATCTTCGTCCACACATTGTTCCCATCTCCTCCTTCCTCCCAAGGGCCCTCTTTAATGACCCTCTCCTTGAACGCTAGAGCTACCTCCCCCTTGAGTTTTCACCACTTCGTTCTAGAATGTATGAAGATTTTTTTTCTGTGGTTATACGTGCGTTGCACATGCATATTTACTAGTATCCATTTAAACGGCAAGTAATTCTGGACGAAAGAAGTATAAAAAAAATTGAGTGGTAAAAATTGATGCCACAGGTGCCTTGCATCACAGGGCGACACGTACATACGTACAACATCCTTCTCATACACACTGGCCGATTGTATATATTTCGACCCCGAAATTGAAGTATATTTGCACAGCGAAGTACACGAGCTAGAGTCCACACGCGTCATTGTCGTACGTACACACATCAGATGCATGCCGGCAGCTATTCGAAGATGCAGTGGTGGAAACGAAATGCTATCAGCAAAACAACAGTAGGTGGTAAAAAAATTGCTACAGTGTGCATCACAGCGCGTACGTACAAACATCCTTGTCATGCGCACTGGCCGGGAAAACTGTATGCCGGCAAGAAAATTGCAGCACATACACTCTTGCAGCGAAGCACGCGAGCTAGAGTCCACATGCGTCATTGTCGTTACGTACACACGTCGGATGCCGGCCAGCGGCCAGCTGCATTCCGGATCATTTTTTCCTACAGCTAGCGGGCTAGTCGCATTCACCTTTAACCCAAGCCAGCACACAATACCCAACTCGCCGGAGCAATGAGCAATCTCACCATCAACGTCACCGGCCGCGCAAACCACGCAGATCCGTTTCACCGCGCCGCGTTGCTCCGGCCAGATCAAACCGTCGGACCCTTCCGTTTATCAGTCTCTCCTATAATTGTCTGTTTTAATATGCCCTTGCCATCCACTGCTAACTAATGCGGCCGGCCTCTTCGATCGAGTTGTATGCTTGTGGCTCAAATAAACAAGCTGTACTAGTGGTGTTAAGTTCATTTTGATTTGCGACTTTGTTTACTACTTCCTTCGTTCCAAAGTGTAAGATGTTCTCTAACACTTTTCAAAATGTAAAACGTTTTTTGATAATTACCATAGTGTTGAAAACGTTTTATATTTTGGAACGGATGGAGTAGTTCATTCATAATTGATTGTTTGACGCTGCGAGAAAGAACAGTGGCACTCGCGCCTTGTGTTTACCTCGAGCGATCGATCGGTTGCCTGGCAAATTAAAAGACGTGTACATGTGAATGAATTGGTCGCTTCTCGTCTCGTCTCGGTAGTTAATTAGAAGGGTCCTTTGACTTGTTTGTTTCGAGGGAACAACTAGTAGTACTACGACGCGGTAGAACATACCAAATCGATCGGGCGATGAAAAGTTGCATGACCCGAAAAGGCAAATCTTTGCGTGCGCACTGGATCTAAATTTCGAAGGTGCTACTAGAACAGTTGCTGCTAGAACAGAGAAAGACCAATCGAAAGACACATTCAAATCTTTGACAAGTCCGGCCGGACATGCAATTGAGCTTTATCTAGCACGCTAAGTAATCATAGATATGTTTTGCTTACTCAGTTTCATGGAAATGATCGCATTCGGGCCGGGGTAAAAGCTCTTTTTTCTTCAAAAAATGCAAAAAGCAAAATTAATCTGACCAAGAGAGAGCAGCTAGCTGCCTTTTCTTGGGAGTCAATCAATGGACGGACGGTTCCCTTCCCTTTGGGATGTACTTTACGTCACGCACGCGTATTGCATTTGCATGCATAGTGCCACGTCGTCGCCGCATGCATGCATGCATATTGCTTGCCGCGTACGTGCTCTGCTGGAGCAGGAGAGTCCTACCCAAACGTGCGTAAATCCATCTGCTTTCGGGCAACGAGACCGTTGATCTCCGACAACAAGCACGCATAGTCCGGTCGAACGAGGCAACGAAGGTTCTGCGCTTTCGCCCGGCCTTCCGCAGCAATATAATGTACCGCCCTTTGACAAAATGACGTGTGTGCTTAAGTTAATAATTTGTCAAGCCCGGGTTTCGTCTACACTGGTAGTACTAGCTAGTAGGAGCTACCATCTGATCGACTGATCGGGCTGTACATACATGTGCTTAATTCATTGCAGTCCAAGGGAAAGGAAGGAATAAGGATCATGCTGCAAAGTTAATCAACTGCCAGGTCCACACACACGCACCACACGATAACATTTTCTCTCCTTACGATCTCAAAAAAAAAGGTCAGGTTCCACTATCAGAACACAACAGAAGAGAAAGCATAAAAAAGGCATCCTGGTGCAAAACGATAGAAGAGCTAGTAGCGAGCTAAAGCCGCCGCCTCCTACTACTAAAGCTAATCAGCTGGGCCTAGGAAAGCAAAGTTTGAACAGAACCATACATACTACTTTCTCCGACTCAAAAATAAGTATCTCGATTTTAGGGTCACGCTATTCGTCACCTCTCTATTTTGACATCAATGCACCGTATTTTTATGTTTCGTAAATTATGTCTTATTTCATACATAAAAAGAGAACGTAAGAAAATATGTACTCGCCGTAAAAAATATGTTATGTTACGTAAAATTACGAATATAAAAACATAGTGTAAAACATACATAAAATGTGATTTTTCTGGTCTTATAACCTACATTTTTTGTTTTTTTATACAAAATTTTACATATTGAATCAATATGCATGCAACTATTTATATTCTAAATGTAATTTATTTAGAAAGCGATCGTAAGATTACCTTGGGTGAAGAATAACTTATTTTGCACTCTGGTTGATAAATAGTAACACTACTTGATTTTAATACAATTTTAATGCTTTTCTCCATAAAAATGATCCAGATCTATTATCAAAGTTCACTGGAAGTACAAAGCATCTCAAACATAATAAAATTTACATGGAGATTCCGAGACCATCGAACGACCACCGGTGCCGTCAGAATAAGCCGCCGACACGCCGTTGTCGCCGCTCCCATACTGGAGCCGGCTTGACCTTGTCGATGACAGTCGGAAAGTCTTCGCGCGCGTGCCCTAAAGACCAGCGCCCTGGAGCCGCAGTCGTCGTCGTTGAACTCCTGAATACATCTGACACACCTGACACCAAAGTTCGACACATGATGAGAAACCCTAACCTCACCGTCACAAGGAAGCGACAGGAATCTACGTCAGAGCTCCGTCAACTACTTCCAGATGGACGAATTCGAGAAGGATTGGAGCCCAGAAGGCAAACTCGAAGAAAAAGCGCTGCCATCCGCTCGAGCGCTGCACCTGTGAGGATAAAAAAATTCTAACCTAAACTACTAACTGGAATGGAGGCACTGGGATTCCTCTCCCCGTCACCGCCCGCCGGAACGACAGGCAGAGGGGGGGGGGGGAGGGGGGGCAAATCCACAGGCTCACCGGCGAAGCTTGGAGGAAAAAGTTTACCCTGACCATCAAGGGATAGAGGAGGGAGAAAGAAACCCTAGATGGGTTCTTAACAGCCAAGTGATGACATGATCAGGGGAGTGTCAGTACAACTTTAATACCTAATTAAGTCCCATTCCGCTCTTTATGTTGTCAAAATCCCGGTAGTCGCTGAGAATTAATTAAGAACATAAACGTTCCTACGTACGTACGCGGGCGCGAACTGGTCTTGTCAGCCATAGAAGCCTCTTGAGAATGGTGGGTGGGTGCGTCGCCATCTTACCATGGCCATGAGACGACGACGCAGAGCTAGCTAGCAATATTTTGTAGCCGGCCAAACGCTCCCTTTACAAAAGCGAGAGGCACCCGCGAGAGTTCCCACCCGCACCCTGACGGCGACACGTAACTACGCGGCCATTTTCTTCCATCATCATCATCAAAGTACTCGTATTAAACTGTTGATTTCTCCGTCTCAAATGCAGCTATAGCCTAAAGGTGGCCCTTCCTCAACGGCTCCGTTGAACTGACGTTACCAGTTACCTCAGCAGCCATCCGAAGTTGCAGTGGTGAAAAAGAAGCGTATGCTATCAGCAAAACAACAGGAGTAGCAGGTGGTAAAAATGGCTATAGTGTGCATCACAGCGCGACACGTACGTACGTACATCCTTGTCATACGCACTGACCGATTGTACATATTTCGACCACGAAACTGCACTATACTTGCACAGCCAAGAAGTACACGAGCTAGAGTCCACACGCGTCCTTGTCATACGTACACACGTCAGACGCCGGCCAGCGGCCAGCTGCGTTCCGGATCATTTTTCCCTACAGCTAGCGATCGAGCTAGTCGCATTCACCTCTAACCCACACACAATGCCCAACTCGCCGGAGCAATCTCACCATCAACGTTACCGGCCGCGCAACCCACGCAGATTCGATTTACCGCGCCGCGTTGCTCCGGCCAGGTCAAACCGTCGGACCCTTCCGTTTACACCCGCGCCTGGGCTACCCCTCCCCCCGTGACCACGACCCGATCCATCCATGGCGCCATCCGACCAACCCACCACCCCGCTATATATACGCGCACGCGCCCCACCCACCCTCCACACCGCACCTCGACCCATCTCGTCAGCCCATCATCATCCACTCCCAATCCCCATTCCATTCCAAGAACGAACGGAATCAGTTCGTTTCACTCGATCGCCAAGGAAGCACTCGACCTCCGTCGATCGCCGCATCGCCAGCACCATGAGGGCGTTCCTGAAGGGCTGCTTCTACCCGCGCGGCGGCGCCACGGACCCGGCGGCGGTGGCAGACGGCGACGAGGCGACCACGGCCACGGCCAAGGCCACGGCGCCGCCGAGGCCATCGGCCAAGAAAACCAAGAAGAAGTCGATGCGGCGGGCGCCGAGCGCGACGGCGCGGCTGCGGACGCTCTCCTTCGACGACCTGTCCCGCACGCTGGCCTCGTCGGGGATGCACGCCTTCACCGTCGCCGAGCTGCGGGCCGCCACGCGCAACTTCTCCGGCAGCCACTTCATCGGCGAGGGCGGGTTCGGGCCGGTCTACAAGGGCTTCCTCGACGACAAGGTGGTGCCGGGGATGCAGCCGCAGCACGTGGCCGTCAAGTACCTGGACGCCGAGGGCCCCCAGGGCCACCGCGAGTGGCTCGCCGAGGTCGTCTACCTCGGCATGCAGCTCAGCCACCCGCACCTGGTGAAGCTCGTCGGCTATTGCTACCAGGAGCACCACCGCATGCTCGTCTACGAGTACATGGCCCGGGGCAGCCTCGAGCACCACCTCTTCAAGAGTAAGAATTCGTCCACATACAGTTCTTCGCCGATTGATCACGCCGACATGGTTACTGATCTTGGATGATTTGTCTTGCAGATCTGCTGGCGAGCTTGCCGTGGGCGACGAGGCTGAAGATCGCGGTGGGGGCGGCCAAGGGGCTGGCGTTCCTGCACGAGGCGGAGACGCCGGTCATCTACCGGGACTTCAAGGCCTCCAACATCCTGCTCGAATCGGTGAGTAGCACTCCGTCATCCCTACCAACTCCGGCGGGCATGTCATATCCCGTTCACGTTCATACCTCCGTTTCCTGTGTATGTACACGGACACACGACTAGTTCGTCGGCGCGCCTCTGCACATACGATTTGATATGACGACCGTCTCCGTATCCCATTTCTGCGGGCGTACGTGCCAGCACGTTTTAAAACCAGCTGGTTGGCCGATCTCTGTCGGTTTATATTTCTCTAATGATGATCTCGCGGAGACTTTGATCCGTTGAACGGGCAAAGCCATGGACTTAACCTCTATTAATTAGTAGTGTAAATACTTAATTACTGTTAGCCACTAACAACCACAAATTTGAATATGCGTATAACCAGTAGCCTTTTTTCCCGGTTGAATTATCTCAGTTGTCTATGCCTCGGACGGGATCAGACAAGCATAAATGTCCCTGTCATTGTGAGAAACGTGCCCTCGAGGATAATACAAAATTGGCCTCTTCGTGTTCTTAATCAATTCTCCTAGGCTAGGCTATATTAGCACCAGCTAGAACGCACAAGAACACGAAGAGGGAGTAGGCTATATTAGCACCAGCTAGAACGCACAAGCTGTAGCCTGTAGGAGCTAGCCGGCCAACGTAGTCGCACCTGTCTAAATCAACCACACCCACAGCATACATCTAGTATGATCACCTAACCCAGCCACCTTACTTGACACCCCAGATAAGATAACCAGGTAGTACAAATGTCAAAATACCACACAAACAGTTCGGTACACATCCACCAAAACAACCGTGCATACATTTCACGTGTATATTACTGTTAACCAGTACACGTCGATCGACCGGTGATTCTGACTGTGTGTGTGCCTATGTTATCGCAGGACTACACGGCGAAGCTGTCAGACTTCGGGCTGGCCAAGGAGGGCCCGTCGGGGGACGACACGCACGTGTCCACCCGGGTGATGGGCACGCACGGCTACGCGGCGCCGGAGTACATCCTCACGGGCCACCTCACGGCGAGGAGCGACGTGTACAGCTTCGGCGTGGTGCTGCTGGAGCTGCTCACGGGCCGCCGGAGCGTCGACAAGCGCCGCCGCGGCCGCGAGCAGAACCTCGTCGACTGGGCCCGGCCCTACCTGCGCCGCCCCGACCGGCTGCACCGCGTCATGGACCCGAGCCTCGAGGGCAGCTACTCCGCCGAGGCCGCCGCCAAGGCCGCCACGGTGGCGTACAACTGCCTGCACAGCGTGCCCAAGAACCGCCCCACCATGCGCGAGGTCGTCGACTCGCTCGAGCCGCTCATGCGCATGTCCCGCGACGTGCCCGCCGGGCTGTTCGTCTACACCGCGCCGTCAGAGCCGTCGCCGGTGGCCAAGGTCGTCGCGGACAAGGCCGATGAGGCTGCGGAGGCCGGCGAGGAGGCCAAGGACGGCGGCGCTAGCGCTTCGGCGGCCGCGGCCAGGAAGAAGTGCCAGCGCTCGGCCGTGCACGCCGAGAGCGCGGCGCCGAAGTACGCGAGCTCGGTGGCGGCAGGGAACGAGAGCCGGGGCTCGCCGAGGCAGAGAAGGGACAGAGGGGCGTGAGCAACGATGCCACGCGTGTGTTCGTGTGTGCTTGAGATCTTTTTTTGTCCAAATTGTTCAAAGTGTACATAATTGAAAGAACCAGGATGCGTAATCTGTTGGTTGATTAATTTTACTTTCTTTTCTTGGTGATGTATTTGCATCACACAAGAGCAAAAGGTGTTAGTACAGAATTTTTTTCCAGGCCAAAAAGATGGCGTTCTTTCTTCATTTGCTATCCGAGACGTTCCTTTTTTTTAAAACGAATCATCTGCAGCATATTGTTTGGTACAGTTACTAAAACAAGTTCAACCACTCCCATTGCTAATGCTTTCAACTACCATCACTTTTGCAGAGATTAGAACGCATCAGGTTACGAACGCGAAACATGTTCTGCACCAAACAGGACATTTTGCCACAGATGTAATCAATTTCGGGCAACTGCTTCGCATTTCTACAGTATTCTTTGTACAACATAGATAGCCAAGACAACTGGACACCCACGAAGCCAGGGCCGTTCGGCGTCTAGCAACAATTGTTGCTTTGGAACTGCATACCTACCACCCCCTTCCACCCTAGATCAAATTTGCCCTAGAAAACTAAACAACAGTACAACATTGCTGAAGGGGTGCAACCCCATAAAAATCTGGGGACTAACTGATCTTCACGGCAGCCCAAACCTCCTTGTTGTTCTATTACACAGGGAGTGGGTCATGATGCCGTCAGTAGAAACTGCGCAGATGGATAGTGATGAAGAGATTCCGGCAGCTCCACATCCGCATAGTCTATCGCTGGGATGGCGATCGATAAATCCTCGGTCGAAAATGGTATGCTGCACCAAACAAGCATAAAATGTAAGTGCAAAATCGGCAACCACATAAACATACTCCACACTCTACAAACAAAACATGAAACTTTGAAAGGAGCATTTTCTACAGTGTGTTAAGCGGTAACTACCAAGAAAATTATAGCTACCTTAAATCGTCATCCAACAAAAAGGAATTTGACGCGAGGTTCTGAGTATCTTTGTTGACCATCTCCCGCATTGCAGAAACGACCTGTAAAATCATAACATTTTCAAAAAAAATAACACAAGACAAAATCTGAAAGACGGAAGGTCCAAAGCTAAAAGTGCACACCTCATTTGATATTCCCTGGGTATTGTACTTGTCGTCCCAGTACATTGAGCATATCCTGTAGATTTGCCTAAGGCTCAAGGACTACACGTGAAAAGGGGCTGATTATAGTCTGCAACAAAATGATGGCTAACTGCAAAAACAGAAGCTGTACACAGTCTTACCGGGCAGAGATCTTGACTGATCTCCTCAAGTGTCTTCTTCCTTTTTTGGTGTATAACCTACAGTATGTAATAAGTGAGAAATACCCCAAGGTGTAGAAGATGCAACAGAAATGACATGGAGATATTGCGTCTTGCACAAGCAATTACCAAAAATCCGACAGCTTGTCTAATATAATTAAGCTCATGCCAAGAAGTTCCTGCAAACTGAAAGTAAAACAGATAATAAGTTTGTGAAGAACAGAAGAGAAAATAAGTAGCCACACAGAAAGTGATAATTTCCAAGTGTTACTTTTTCTAAAAGACGAGATATAACAGGTAAATTGGAACAATATTATTGGACATTAAACGAGCGGAACCAGATTGTCAGGGTTTCTGTAGTCCACTTCCTGAATTATAGGCCAACCAGACAAGCAGAATGTAGAACTAGTACAACTTACCTCCTCAGAGACATCAGTAATCCATTTCTCCAGCAATGACAGTCCAGCTTTAACATATTCTCCATTGGAGAATGTACAACATTCACGCCGAAGAAGAAGACTGATGGCACAAAAAATTTGTTAGTATGACTAAAAGTGAAGTAGAATCTCATTATTCTACTGGTCCCTTATCTGTACCATACTAACAAAGCATTTTCTGAAGTGTCAGTGTCCCATTACCTACAATTTTTTAACCCAAAGAATCCTATTTGTTCCGTCACATATAATAGACCCTTTCCTCAACCCAGAATTCTAGCTACAGTGATCTATTCGCAAATAAAAGGAACAAGATTTTACCATTCATTGAAGAGTTGTATTGTTTGGCAACTAATCTTAGGGGATCACTGTTGCAACACATGGCACTGGCTATCATATTTGTTGCTTGCATATTATTAAGACACAGATACCAAGTACTTCAAATTCTAATAGAAGGAACTACCTGTTGAAAAGTTGTATGTTGACGAAGGAGAATAACTGAGTGATCAGCTTACGTATAAAGAACGATGGCACCTGCAGCACAAACATATAAGGTTACTAGAATCACTTGGATAAAGCTATCAAATCCTTTCTAGTGGAGAGTTGTGCCAAAATAAGAAGAGTTAAATGACAGGCTTACATGATTTTCACGCAGAGTATCCATAAGCAAATTTAGGAAACTGACAATGTTGTCCCAATGGGAGTTCGATGGCTGTTGAGCACCAACCCCTGGTGCTTTGGGAGCTTTTCCAGGTCGTGTTGATTTTGGAGCCTGACGTACAATTTTTCAAAGGATACAAAAATGATCCAGTTGTACAATGCTGTCTGTAATCAAATCACAAAAGAGAGGAAGGTATATACCTGAATGCAAAGACTGAGAAGAGGTGATATTTCCTTTTTTAGATTATCCCTTAGTTGCCCAAAGATCTTTTCGACACATGCTGTTAGCTGCTGTTTGAATAGTATGGCTGGATACCTAGCATCCACTTGTGCAGTATCACCACGCCCTGCAAGCTATTGAAGCAATCTCAGTGTCAGGGAGAAAGAACATTGCTATTCTATTTTACAGAGATTTGCAAGAAAAACTACAAAGATTGACTAGTTTAGTAGTGCTAACATTTACAATATTTATGGCTGTGGTTATGCAGCACTTGATATCTATGTTTCCATGTGTAAATTAAGAAAGCGTACCCATGATTTTGCAAATTATATGTAATCTACTCCCTCCGTTCCTAAAAATTTGTTTTTTTAGAGATTTCAAATGGACTATCACATACGGATGTATATAGACATATTTTGGAGTGTAGATTCACTCATTTTGCTCTGTATGTAGTCACTTGTAGAAATCTCTAGAAAGACAAATATTTAGGAACGGAGGGAGTATATTCTTGCATAACTGTGACCATACCCAAATAACACTCAGTTCCAAAAGGATTCTTCAGCATATACTAGCTTTCAGAGCAAAAATGACTGGCAAGCTCGGTTCCTTACTTGGGCCAACTTCCCACCTAGCCCTCCAGCAGAGCGGCGAGATGGTGTACCAAAAAATCCGTTTGACCGTAGATTCTTCTGCAGAAGGCACAGCAGTGCAGAAGTATTGGACAACCAATAAGGTAATCTACCATCTGCTTCCTTTGCCTGGAATAGGAACAAAAATAAGAATATTAAACCTATTGGCTTCCACAAATGAAATGTCTGGTGCGAATAGCAAAACAAATGGGGGCTTCGAACGATTTTACCTTGAGAACATCGTTTATGGCTTCAATTACATGATCAAAAATAGCAGTCCTCTCTGATTCGAAAGCACGCCAATGTAGAAGGCATCTGTAGATGATACATGCAGCAACTGGTTTGCCATCCTTGAACCCTAAATTTTCCTTTATGCAACTTAACAGGATTTCATGGTTTCCCTGCAAGAAATAATACCATCACTAAAATACCTCAGAACTAAATTCTTACAAGAATACCAGAGAATCCTGAACAAACTATAAGCAATCTTATCTCTGAAGGCATCAACTGAATTCCATATGAAAAGAACAGTCAGATTAAGAACAGTGCTGAATTCACCTCATGCCTTTCAACAGGCAACCTTGCCCTCCTTGACCCGGTACTATGTTGAACAGGAGACAGATATTTTGTTGTTGGTGGAGTTTCCTACAATTTTACGTTTCACAGTTTCAAGCAGTTAGAAGAAGAGTATAAAACACTGGAGGTATCCAACTTGAGTCAAAAGAAATCTTACAAATGTGCGCTTCTGCTCGCTGTTCGTAAGACTAATCGAGTTAGCAAATTTCTGCAATCAGGGAAACAAGTCAGTTAACTAACCAAAATGACAATGCAGCTAGGTTAGTACTCAAACTTACCATTACAAATACCACTAAGAAAAATAGAGGTGCTGGGACCAAAATAGTGGTGTGACAAATACAAGGCATGAAAATTAGAGTGAGCACAAAGGAAAGAACCTCAGGCAGCGGTTTTGGAGTAATGCTAAATGCCTTTTGCCTTAGAACATGATTCTCATTTTCCAAGTTCGTAAGTTTCTCCTGCAATCTGAATGCAGGAAGGCTAACTGTTAGATACTAACACTAAGCAAAAGAAATAACGCTCAAAAACCATAGACGCATGGATCATTCCAGAATCCTGCGGTTATTTATATGCGGAAGGGGAAACATACTTATCCAAATTTTGCTGGAGGCGGGTGCATTTTCCCTCCACATCTTTCAGTTTCTCCATCGTATCATCACTATTTTTACGAGCTGTGCTAAGTTCAGTTTCCAATAATGAATTCTTCTCCGATAATGATTCGACTATGTTCTGTGGAAGCAAGAGAGAACTGCTTCAGCGGAAGTAACTAATTAACAATCAGCAGAAGCATCAATGCTAGCATCAGTTAACAAGTCCCAAAAGGTCACTACAATTCATATTCAAAAGAGGAAATGGCAAAGCATATAGAACATTTAACGGAAGAACTATAACAGCAAAGCATAAAACCATAGTAGTTCCATGAATGAACCATGATATGTATGGAAAAGAAAATACTACCTCTGTTCACTTTTATAAGACGTTTTAGACATGACACTGTCCAAAACAGTACAAAGCAAGCTGTCTGAAACTTCTTATAAAAACAAACAGAGGGAGTACGAGTTAAGATCATGCAGTGGCTAAAGTATTCAAGAACTTGAAATTTTTCACAAGAATGCATTAAGTACACCAGTTAGTTCATATGAAGTAACTAAAATATTCGAGAACTTGAAATTTTTCACAAGAATGCATGAAGTAACCTAAGAAGCAAACTGAAAGTAATCGAGAACTTGAAATATTTCACAAGAATGCATGAAGTAACCTAAGAAGCAAACTGAAAATGGAGGCAAACCAAACATATTTATGATAACATATTAAAATTGAGGAGACTTCAAACCTTTAGATTAGAGTTCTCCTTTTCTTCTTCTGCTTTCAGAATCTTGTTACTGCACAACATAGATATCTCTCTCAAAGAATCATCCAATTGCCTCTGGAGGATTAGATTTTTGTCATGTTCACTCCGGGCAGATAATTTAGCTGCAGCACATTCTGCGCTTAATGTTTCGATTATTTTGTCCCGCTTTGATATCTCCACCAACTTTGTTTCCTCACCAGCAGCCTACATTTGAAAAACCCATGCGTCAAGGAGCAAAAATTCACTATCATCGGAACCAAAATAAAGGAAAACTATCACAAACTCTGAACACTGTCACACCTGCTGACTTATTTACATTCATAGAACATCAAATGCAGGATAACAACCATAGCAGAAATGTACAGAAAAACAACGCATTGCATATGCGAAAAATATTTGTCCTTATACTGACAGGAACAAGCATAACTGTCTCAAGTCTACGACATGCAGGGTAGCACATGCAAAATAAAGAAATCGCATTAAACACAAAAGCAATGAAGGCAGAGAAAAACATACCCGCATTCTCCTTTCCAGAGTAAGTCTTAAAGTAAGATCATCCAACTTTTTCTCAAGCTTATTCTTCGCCTCCCGGAGTGCGCCAGCTTCATTTGCAGTCTGAAGAAGTAATCATAGCATAAGAATACTCCCGATGGACGCCAATAAAACAAAGACATTACACAAGCTCGGGAATTACAGACAGTAATATTCAGAGAAGAAATCAGAGATAACATTAGATTGGAATGCTTTTCTTTTAGGTGTATATGGTTGTTAGGAAGAGGACCGGCTCTAAATATAAACAACATTAATCAGAAAAGCTGATAGGCTCCCTCTCAACCTCAGCGACTTAGCCAGCCTACCCACATTCCTCAAAGTCATACACCTGTCTTCAAGTGACCGAGTTTAGACATGAAAATTCACAAGAAAACAGCGTTCAGAAGACCCTCGCTTCTTGGACTTAACCTGGCCCTCAAGATCTTAGCCATGTCTAATTAGGATTTCAGACTAAACCGCACAGCCGCTGCTTGACATGGTGCTGATATGTGGCTCCCTCAAACGAATCGACAATAACAAAGGAAATGGCGTGGTGTTTTAGGAAAAGAACAGATCTTCAAAATACTTAAGCTGGGTACAGCAAATCAATGTTATTTTCAGTACTGCTAGAAACATGCCAATTAATTTATTAGGCCATAAATAAATTACAGAATTGCAACCAGAAAAATACCATTCTGAGTTTCCTTAGCTCCCTTCTTGCAAGCTTTTGTCTCCAAGCACACTGAATTGCTATAGTGGCTTGCTTGTAATGCTGGAAAAGCATGGCAACCTTCCGTTTTCTCCAGAAGGACTACAAAGTGGCAACAAGAAACTCATGTCACATAAATTCAATAATACAAAGTGTTACCTCTTATAAGCAAGTGATGACATCACTACAGTATAACATCCAGTACCTTCCTAATACTCCAATTAATCTAGAGGTAGATGGCCAAAAAAAATTAACATGCTTATAATGTAGAGGATCTTACGAGTTAAATTTTCAACTAATTGCTTGCTAGCATGGCAATTATCCCCAGATAATCAAGTTATCTTCTACTAAAATGGTATACTTGCTTTAAGTATGTTTGCTTTCTTGCACAGTGTGCATATGTGTCTGTGGTGTGGGGAGGGGAAGATGAGGTGAACCTGTATCACTAACGCAGCCTTCTGCTCCCTGATGGCTGAGAAATAGCGGCGGGCAATAAACCCTCGAATACAAGACTGGATGAGCAGAGCTGCTGAACATGCTTCATGGTAATTCCGCTGTAACAGTAACCTTCTTGCATGCTTCTGAAGAATTATGGCAGCCGCTGTTTCTCTTCTGATCTTATACATTTTCCTTGCAAAACAACCTGCAGTATCCTTAGAAAATTAACAATCAGGATGTACCAGCAATTACCAAGATAACACAGTTCATACAAAATGCTTACAGACCTAACGGATAAGATTCTTGTAATTTGCATTCCAAGAACTTACTAGGCACAAGAGTACGGAGCATAATTACTTATAAAAATTCAAGAATAAAAAGATAAAAAAACTACACATACCAGCAAACTATTTCTATGCCTAGTCAGTGGTCACAAAAATTTATCACTGTGGCAAGTGCACAATGAAGTTTGATATCTTAGGACATCGTTTCTTCTATTTAAGCCGATTGCATGAAACTGTATATGTTTATCTGAATTCAGATTGCAGGTTGGCGCCGTACAAGATAATAAACATAGCAATTGATGAAGGACACATATTTACCTCTACAATATGCTTGTATTGAAATTGAAGCCTTCTTTGTTTTCACAAACTCTTTGCGGGCGGCGAATGTTCTGAAACAACTTTGAATGCGCCGTGCAGCATTGTCCAAAACCTCAGCACGACGCACATCTAGTATCGCGATTTGACCGGCTCTAAGGAAGACCTTATTTCTACCAAGCTATCAGGTAAACAAAAGTGTCAAATTCTTATTTTCTAAACTTGAGCTGATTTATTAGTAAACTATCAATTGATACTTCAAAAGGGAACAGAATGAGAGTGTGCTGAAAAATGCAAGGGCACTTTTTGGAAATTACATAATCAATTAGAAAAGCACAAATGAAGAATAATGGGCAGACTCTATGAATATGTTAATCATTAATATCATAAAAATATAAGGAAATGGAAATAATATAATATTATCAGGCTAGAAGCTTACTTGAAAATTGTTAAGCTTCATTTTTTCAAGAACTGCCTCTGTCAACGCCCTTTCATCATGACTGCATAATTGTTCATATTTATCAAATAATTGACTCATTTATGCAAAAAGATAAACTCGCCTCTTTTTCACAGGGCTTCTCATAAACTACTAAATTTGTGGGCACTATAACTAACATGATGAGACAGTATGTAGATCAAAGTTGGCAATTTAGCATGGGACGAGCAAACAAGCATGTTGGCAGCCATTTGAGATGGCATGGAGTAGTTAATCTGCCTATGCCACATGCTGATTCATATAGACTATAATAAAAGCACCGAATTATTCCACAAACAAAATAAATTAACAGAAGCTATGCAAGAATTGGCTTCACCTACAATGAGTTGTAACTGACAAGGGCATATTGTATCAAAATGGCACCACGAATGGCTTAACTACCAGAAAAAACAATTGTCTTCGACAAATTACAGATTTAAACTCATAAGATAAAGATTGTCCCTAAGGAACATGGCCATCTAAAGTCACAGATAGCAAAACGGTGTTGTTTATCAAAGCAAAATTATATCAAATTCAGCACAGGCACAAAGAATCTGTTCAAACTAAAACAGTTGAACAAACACTCTGTTACAAAAAATGTGCCCACATGAATCGCATGTTCTGTACTTCGGGTCAAGATCGCAAACCCCATTAGCATTTAGCGCAAAAGGAGAAGTTTATTGTTTACCAAGCGGTGCAGCCAACATTGCACATTGTGAAGCAAACAACTTGAACCAAATTAGTTGCATAGTGCATATATTAGGTACCTTCCGAACATCAACTCAGGAACTAGGACTCCAAACCGATCAACAAATTCAGCATATGTCCTTCTGGTCGGATAGCCAGCAAGACTAATGCGAACAGCCTCTAAAACACCCTGCGCCACCACCAAATTACAATCTTAGGGAAAATATCACCAATAGATCATGCATGTATCAACAGATGGTAGTAAAACAGCATCATTTAAGTAGGCTCATGATCTATATCTTGAAAGGGCATTATAGAGCACAATCACTTAATGATAAATAATTGTCAACTTTTAAGTGATCTCACGTATGTGGTTCCAGATACATGCTTGAGATTGTAGGCCTCCTCAAGTCATATGCAGGTATGATGTAGTTACAAGATGAACTAATGAGTTTGGAAAAGGTTGGCATAGCAGTAACAAAGAATTTGGCATAAGATTGATCCGTCTATTGCAAAATGTATGAATTAAGGGAAAAGCTTGTGAACAGCCGGTTGATCCGACACCGCGCGTCCACCGTCTGGAGCGTGTGACGCGTGTCCCATGTGTGGCCCGTGACTACATCTTTACTGTAATTTTTCTACAACAACATCCGTGTTGCAAAAGTACCTTTCGTAACAATACCGGTGTTGCAAAAAAGTGGAGACGTAAAAAAAAATATCCAACAAGACACGTATTGCAAATAATATACATAACAAGACCTTTGTTGTAAAAAAATAAAAATAGCACAAGACCTCTGCTACAAAAAATACTTTTGCAACACTAATCTTGTTTCAAATATTTTTGCAACAAGACTTGTGTTACAAAACGAAACTTACAACACATCCTCTGTTTCAGAAATGAGGACAACATTAAGCCACGAGATACAATGGAGTCTTGTTTCAAAACGAAACTTGCTCCGTTTCAGAAATGAGGACAACATTAAGTCACAAGATACAATGGATCTGACGATTCACAACCTGACGGATCCTTTAAAAAAAATTCATCGGCTGACGCGTAACACGTTCAAAAACAAATTCTGCAACACAACACATGTTCACTCGTACAACACGTGCCCCACGTGACATGTGCGCGTGACTCCTTGTGACCCTCTAATTTTTCTGCAACAACTTCAATGTTGCAGAAGTTTCTCCTGTAACATAATATATGTTACAAAAGGATGAAGACAATTTTTTCAACAAACCTCGGTTATAAATAAAAATCTAAAACAAGACCTCAGTTGAAAAAAAAACCCGCAACACAAACTGTGTATCAGAAAGTATCAGAAAGGTAAATAGCGGTGTGGACGTTTTGCAACAAGCATCCTGTTGCAGGACTTGTACCGCAACACCGCCCTTGTTGCAAAAAGGAGGTGGCGCTTGTGAGTGGGTTAATAGGATGGACATCACCGCGTTGGCGGGTTAATCGGATGGACATCCCCGCGTCCATCCAACGGCCAGCAAAGCGGCGGATGTTTTCTAGCTATCCGCCGGCGGACGCGTAGCGTGACCCATGAATTAAAGCAGAAATAATCAGCATTAAGTCAGGCGTCAAACAGCTACAACATTTTTATGTGGAAAGATGCACTTATAACAAAAACAATGAAGAAAGACCAAAAGAAATACACTATTTATGCTTAAGGTGGAAATTCTTACTCCACAGCGAAGTTGGTGCAAGACACTTTGATTTTCAAAAAGCTGAGGTCGATTAACAGAATTAGGCTTCACACAGCGTACATAGTGAGGTTCTGTCGAGCTCAGCGTTTCCATGAGAGCTTGAAGTTGTTGCTATAAAACAGTGAATATAACATACCAGTCAGAAGAGTCAAAATTTTGAAGGCTTGTAGCTTGGTGCACATAAATTGACAAGGCATAGCAACCAGATGAAAAGAAAGTCATAGCAGATACGCATATTACAAAGGCCAAACTTAAAACAAAATCAATTGAGCTTTGTATTGGTACCTTAAATCGGGAAGCAACTGATGAGAACTTGTACGACGATCTCAATGACTCTTCTGGCAAAGAACTAAAAAGCCCAGAAACAAGTGAACATCTTGAAGATGATAAAAGATTGCAGTGCTCTGCAACAATATAATCCCGGTTCTTCTCCAGAAAAGAATCTGTTTGATACGTAACCTACAAATAGTGGATTCTATCATAGTCAACACATGACAAATTAATCAAATAATCTGGCTGGTGGCTTACCTTCCCAGCATAGTGAGAGATGGTAAAATCTGTTTCTGAGAACTTGGTCTTCTCAAGCCTAGGATGGGAAGACAAGTTTCTGAACATCTTTGATGCAAAGGTTGCGTGAGTAGATTTTGGAAACATACTGCAAAATCAAAGGATAACTCAGAATAGGAATTTGCTTGTATAAGTATAGAACTTCCATGGATAAATAAAACCAAGTATTTACCAAGCCTCATCCAGCAGTGCAATAATTCCAATAGGTTTCTGTTTGGAGAATATATGATAGAATTAGTCTCAGATGAGCACAACGTAGCATGTTATCCAGATCAAACAAGGGGCAGAAAGATGATGGCAAAGCAGTATTTCAATCCATTCGAAATATCAATTATTGAAGGCCAGTGAATGCAAAAAAAAGCAACGCCTAACGTAAGCATGCACAACTACCAACGAAAACATACATACTGTTTATACTTTATACATTAAAAACTCTGTATTTATTACCTGCACCGGTTAGTAATAATATTGCAGATATTAACAGCTTGCAGAATGGATATATTTAACAACCCTTTAGGAAACAGCGGCATTTCAGTGACACACACTTACGTCACCTTCGCATTATCATCCATTATACCGGGTATTGACCACATGATCAATGATGCTATTTATTCCATGAGCAAAGACTTTACAGCCTACGTAGTTCAACCCCGATAACATTCATTGGCCAGAATAAAAATAAACACACCAAAATCTTGGGAGGATGGAATGCATGCTGTACACAAAAAGTGTTACATGATAGATAGATGATTATTTCCATCACCACAAACCTAAAACCAGGGAAGTGAGGGTACCATGAGTGATTTCAATATAATTAGATGGTGATGAGGACATTTGATGTCAGGTCAATACTTGCAATTAGCGAACAGGCAGTGTGTAACATTAAAAAAGTGAGACCAACCAGGGACCCTTGGTGTCTTTTTATAGAAAGAAGACAACCTGAGGCGCCATGCGGAAGGTAAGATTCGAACATGGGTGGGCAGCATGCACACTTGCACTTCTATCCAACCAAACGACACTCAGTTTCCAAACATCGTCAGTACACTGATGCTCGAGGCATAAAAGAGGTCACTCAATACTTGACATAATAACTTGTAAAAAGGTCACTCAATCCAAGTGCAAACAACTAAACACAAGGTAATAATCTAACCACCTAAAACTGAGAATATGATAAGAAAATCAACAAAATAAGAAATCTAGCACGCTAAATCAAAATATAAAATGTGCATTGAACAACAACCACTTCTCATTAACCAAAATTAGTAACGGCAATGAAACAACCTTTTCGATCAAATCCAACATATCTTGATTGTCAATGAATTCAATGTAGCTCCAATTAATTTTCTCGCTTTTGTACTCCTCCTGCTCCATCTTGAATACGTGCTGAGGAAACACACGTGTAGCATTTGATGTTAACGAAAACAAGTGAATTAAGTATGCAAGGGCACAGTATGTTGCCAACTTGTCATCCATTAAAGAGACGTCGTTCTACCTCTGGCACTGGAACATACCTCATTAAAATGTTGCTGAAGCTTTTCATTGGCAAAGTTGATGCAAAACTGCTCAAAGCTACAGACATAAATGAAAAAGGAATACCATTTAAGAACCAGACAGGAGGGCAAATTCAATATTTAATGCGACCGCTGGTGGCTAATTATTGCATGTTTTTAACAACATTTTCCAAAGTAGATAGTTATAATATGTGCAAAACAAAGAATAACTAAGCAGAAAGAGATTCTGAACCAAAATAATAATTCTGTGAAAAGTTGGCAGTCAGATGAGAACAGACAATAAATATTATCTTAAATACACATAAATCGGCAAACTGTTAAAAAATGCTTAAAGCAAACAAACTATACTATATAAGTGATTAACGTTCATATCAGCTCGGCTATTTAAAGACCTGTTGTGTTTGAAGCTTTCAAAGCCATAGATATCCAAAACACCGATTTGTGCCTTTGAATCAACATCTTGACCAATTGACTTGTTAATATTCTCAACAAGCCTGAAAACATAAAAAATGTGTTACCATATGCAAGCATACAAAACTTATCGAACAAGGCCGAGAGAAAATACCAGTCAAATAGTCTTGCATATACAGTCTTTGCTAGAGCATCACGATTAGCCGCTGCTGCAGCACAATCTAATTCTTTTATAATTATTCCTTCATTGGTGTGTATAGACCGGGTACATAAAGATGAGACCAACACATCTGGATCACACCTAATTCAAATAGCAAAGTGATACTATAAACAACGATTTTAATTAAAAGTTAGATATATAAAGGTAGTTTCCTTCAGGTCCAGAATATGACACGATTACTGCTACGCAAAAAGCATAAGATTCATGGTAGTAACCAATAATGTTACGCAAGTAATAGAACATTGCATGGAAGGGAATATGAGATATATTTGTGCATACGTCAAGATTCATTGATGCAAACGTTCGACACATTCTCATTAAACTGTGGTTCATTCAACCTTCTACAGAACTGGTGTGAGAGCTAAAACAACAATTGCAGGTAGTTTATAATATTATAAACTAAACTGATTGTGGATTCAGTCTTCACCAAGGAATATATGTTATGCACAGTTACCAGAGAGATGCCACTTACATGCAAGCACAGATAAGGAGATTCGATTCAATTGAATATAAATACATCACGTATGATGAGAACTAAGAGTTTTAACTATTTGGATATTCCCTAATATAGGATATAAAGAGTATCCTCTGCTGGTCGGCAAAAAACTAGGGGCCAATTCATCTACATCCATGACCTCAACGGACAGGTCATTTAAATTAAACAGTTAACAAATTTAGGACTCAATGTAATTTTCTGTGACCATGATTAGTACAGACAGATGAGGATTATGAAAACAATAGATGTGTTGCACACATGTGCCTAAAAATAAATTCATACATGAGTAGTGTAGCTGTCATTTGGAGGTGGAAATTTGATGTTGAATCTTTAATTTTCGACGAATCAGAATCCTTTCCCGGAGAAAACTCAATATTGCCAAGATGGAGAATGGCTGCCAATGTCCGAAAAATAGCATCCTGTATATAAAGTACAGCATACACATTCATTTCTTATTTTCTTACTTAAAGAAGGCAAAGCTACTCAATATAAGTACTGTAAAGTAAGCTTTTGGATAGTATCGTATTTCCAAAATAACATCTGTATATGGACAGGTCCTGTTAGAAACCTGATCGCTTCTGCTGATTCCGACAATATCCATTGCCCTTTTTGTCTTCCAGTACTCATCTTCATTATTTATCCCTTCCAATTCATATGTCTTGCTTTGATTCAAGTAATGGAAAGTGCTTGCGTGCCCAAGCTTGTATAACTCCGCATCCTTCAGAAACAAGGCAAGATCAAAATTAACCTCACAGCTGCATGGCTCCAACACGTGTTTTGATTGATGACAGCACAATATTCAGTATACACGAACTCTAGAATACTATCCAATTCATATTTAGTATACACAAACTCTATAATACTTCCATCCTTAGAATAGGAGTTTTGTCTCCAAATGCGCACAATGAAGCTTATTGAATATTGAATGACCACAAATATACTAGGGAAGAATTTCAATGAGTCGCGTGAAAGTAACATTAGCATCTGTCATTAGCCATATCTATCAGAATCAATTGACACAATTCTACATCATGACCATGTCAAAGTATAAAATGGAACTTATTTTGGAAAGACGGCCATGAGAATAGCATTTTTTACATATCTCCAGCATGATCCTTCTCTTCACCAGATAAATTGCATAAGTTAGGTCAGACAAATAGCCCAAAAGTCAGGATATCAAATTATTGATAGCCTAACTTAATCCGTATCAATAGACACTATTACACATCTGACGGATACCGTGGAAGTAACAGGTTTTTGAATTTATATAGATAAAAATCATAATACAGAACAGATACAACTCCCATACTTCTCAACCCACCAAACATCTAAACCTCTGATTACTGTGAATTTGGCTAGTTCAAAAAACGCATATCTTGGCAACACTATACTCAAATGAAATACCAAATGATTGCAAGTCCAACAGTCTTGTGAGTATATACCATTAAATCAATAAATCATGAAACAAGGAAACCAGGGATGAATTTGCAATTGAGTACGACTATAGAAGTTCATGCCCTTCAATCTCTACTACTTATAAAAGGCCGAGTTCCATTTCTTCTAAAGTCACCAAAGTTAGTGTACCCAGAACAACTCACACCCCACGATCTAATCCATCTAACTAAATCTAAGAGCTGGTATTGCTTCCATGGTCTGCCATCCAATCCAAGGGCTAATATTCAAGGTTCTGCCACAGCCCCACGCACGTCCTGCCCCAATCACGTAGCCACGACCTCCCTCGCACAATCCTCCCCTCATTAATAGCATACCCAATATCCATGCTAGCGCTAACCAATTGGTTACATCCTACGTAATATCAGCGTGCAATTAAGATCTTGTCAAATATTAGTTTGTAATACAATTAATATACTGCCTAATATTAACATGCATTGCACGTTCACGATTACTAGTTATTATTGTGGGCTTGACTTTTCGGTAAAAAATATGTGGGCTTTAACAACTTCGTAAAAAATTCAGAGCCACGCTACATAGCAGTGGAACTCATATAACATACACGAAGGTAACAAGTAAACAAATTGCAATAGTTGGTACTGGTGCACATACCTTCCCCGATGCACATAATTGATAAAAACAATGAAAGTTCCTTTCAGGATCAGTAATTTGCACAACACGAGATCTTTCCAGAAGATAAGTCCTAATTGCAGCTCCGGATATTCTACCACTTGTATCAAACTGAATCTCAACAAATTTTCCAAACCGGCTGCAACCAAGACGGAATTATAAGGTGATATTATATAAAGAAACTTCTAAATGGTTGAGTTTTACGAAATAGTAAAGACATGAAATGTTCTCGAACTTATTGCCACTTGGCAGTTATCAGTTACTCCCTCCGTTCCAAATTACTCGTCGCAGAAATGGATGTATCTAGAACTAAAATACATCTAGATACATCCATACCTGCGACAAGTAATTCGGAACGGAGGGAGTATTTTCTAAGTGAAGAACACATCTGAAATATTGCACACAACTGACCCAGTACTAAGCACTGTGGGAGTAAAGCCTCACCTCGAGTTGTCATTTCTAACTGTTTTTGCATTCCCAAATGCCTCCAAAAGTGGGTTAGACTGGAGAGAAACAAATAAAAACATTATAAGATAACGCCTTCAACATTCCCATTGTGAAATCAAATACTTCACAAAAACAAAAAATGGAATGGGTCAATGGAAAGACTATGGTTTCCAGCAATCACTGCAAATAACGTGGGGTAAAACTTACTTCGAGAACTTGTTGCTCAACTGATCGATCATCAAGAACAGCTCTGCCACCAACATATGTGAGATACCGCATGATGAGCTTTGTTGTTTCAGTCTTTCCAGCACCGCTTTCACCACTAACTAAGATTGACTGGCTCATGGAATCATTCAGCATAGCCCTACATTTCATTAATAAATGTCAACAGTATATTATATTTACAGGTCGTCATGACTGAATCAGAATGTAGCACCCACCTGTATGATGCGTCAGCAACCGCAAAAACATGCGGACTCAACTCCCCTAACTGGACACCCTTATATTGCTCCATCATGTACTCGTTGTACAGGTGAGGCAGCCTCGTGAAAGGATTAACAGCAATCAAGATGCTTCCAGTGTACGTCTATCTCGATAAAGACAAGTGGAAAAGATGTCATACAAAGGCTCCCGTAACTGAAGCAGAAAAACAGAAGTGCACCTATTTACCAAGTCATGTCAACGAATGAAGAAGAGAAGACTCAGAAGAGATTATAGTTAATGATTAAACTTGACAAATCGGAGGAACAGGATTCGTCCCAAGTAATTCATCACAATTTTACACACGTTAATGCCTTTCATCCTATGCATCTTTCCATATAGAATTACATAGTAGTATATGCATGAAACATGTTTCAGCATTACCATGACTGGATAAATATAATTGCCGCAAAGCCTTGGCGCAGCGGTAAAGCTGCTGCCTTGTGACCATGAGATCACGGTTTCGAGTCCTGGAAACAGCCTCTTGCACAAATGCAAGGAAAGGCTGCATACAAAAGACCTGAAGTGGTCGGACCCTGCACAAGCGGGAGCTACGTGCACCAGGCTGCCCTTTTTTAAACACACCATCGAGATGAGAGATGACCTTCCAAAGTATCCAATTTGATGAGACGTTTTTCCTATGTGTTATAGTTTTAATACTGCATATATTTCAGTTTTAGTTTCAATGGATTTAGCAGGTGCCAGATTCACGTGATAAAAGTCCTTTCCATCAAATAAATGAAGTGCTAGTAAACTACTTACATATATCTCATTCAATGCATATCTTCGCTTCAGATTGTATAGAACACCCGGTTCATTAAGATAGGTCAGTTTGGTCATGTCATCAACATGGCCCCCACCGAGATTTTCATCTGTGTCCCTAGGCAGCAATTTCTCCGGTAAAACTGAAATCTGATAACAAAAAGAAAGAAAGATAAATTTCCATCAGAATAACCAAAACCAGGTCTTTGTAAACTTGTTAGACAGGAAGACAAATCTCAAAGATACTTCTCAAATTCTGTTAAAAGTGTTGAGCAAAAAATCATAGTATAAACTAAAATCCACCACGTAGCAGATAGCGTAACATAATCTATCTGTGGACTGGACTCAAATTCTAACCAAGTACAAGCCCCAAACAGCTCATTAAGAGGAGGGGTTCGAAACTAATGCTACACAAATTTGTACCCATTATATGTTCTTGGTAAACATTTAAAAAGGCCAAGTTACCTACAAGTGAACGTGTCGGACAATCTAATCAAAACAAAGAAAGGCATAAGATCAAAACAAACAAGCAGCATAACTCAAAAGCAGCTCATACAGATAATGCTCAACTGATGCAATCCCCTGCCATCGAAATTCAAAATTGATCAGCACTAGCAATCCAGGGTAACTTGCAGAACTCCGTGTGTTCAAAAGACCATACAATTATCCAAAAGTACTCTTACTGAAGCTTGGAGCCATTTCTACCACAGTATAAGTCAGGCAAGTAACAACTCCTAACAAAATTCAAATCTAAACAGTAAAGTATTTCAAATTCTGATCGAATATACAATAAACTGTAAATGCTGCAACCTACAATCCAAATTTCCAACTAGAATTATCCGCTGCACTTTCAGGACCCAGTACAAAGTCGTACCGACAAAGCTACGGATTCAAATTAAATACCCACGAGAGTGGGCCTACTTCCGCCAATTTGAATTGGCTTCTCCTCACCAGCGTAATTTGCACAAAAACAACTCCAAACCATTTCAAAAACAGGAATAGTAGGCTAATTTTTTTAACAATCCTCTGAACCAAACTAACGCCGGAACTCAAAACCACTCTCCGGCAGACTCGAATCTAACAGCACGCAAACCGGTTCCACGTGACCAGTGTCCACATCCGCAGCCACGCTCGCGTCCACGAGGAAAAAAATATCCAAACGGCGCGGCGCAAACTTCAACCGCACGGAATGGGGGGCGACAGCGACAGAGGCAGGGGAGGAGGAGGAGGAGGGATTCGCGGCACCTTCTTCCGCTGGCTGGTGAGCACGACGACGGCGCTGCGGTCCTTGGCCTCGACAACCTCGGCCTCCACCCAGCCCTCCCCCTTCTCCTCGACCCAGACCTTGGACCCCTTCCGGTAGCTCATCCCGCCGAAACCCTAGGGGGCCGCCCCGGGCCCCTCCCAGCCCTAGGCAGACCCTCTCCGCGGAGGCCGGCGGCGCGGGCGGCGGCGAGCGCGAGGCGCGCGGGGGAGGCGGGGCCGGTTCGGGCGCCGGGCGTGAGCGGCGCGTGGCTTATCGGAGCCCCGACTAGAGCGCCGCAGGGTGGACTCGTGGGCTCATGGCGAAATTTTTGCTTTGCCTTGGCGCTTCTTCCCTCCCGTGCGCTTTCTACTAGCGGACGAAAAGGCTATAGGAGTGGAAATCTTGAATTCTTCCGGGTGGTTTCTGAAAATGTGCCTCGCGGACGTGGCACCGGAATTTGAACTGGCCAGGGCTGGATGCGTCATTTCCGCGTGCGTGGCAGGCGCTTTCAAGGCGGTGGGCCGGCGGCTGGGCCCACGGGCAGAGGCTGTCCTCTCGGGTGGGGAGAGGCTGCCTGGACCCACGGGGAGGTCCGGTCGGTTCAAACCGGCCGATCTGGCCTATTTAAAACTTTACATTTTTGAATGCGTGCTGCTGTTTTCAGGTAGGTCCCTGGCGTGCTTCGTATTCAGTAACGTGTCAAGGGCGGATGCGTAAACGGCTAGGTTGTGTGGATGGTTGTTTTTTAGAGGAATCGTCTATGTATGTGTCGTGTAAGATTTAAACAAGCTTGCCGACAAGGATAGAATCTCATTTTCAGTTTGATCACTGTGGGATGAGGGTAGAGTTATAAGGTAGTAAATACGATTTCAATATTTAAAAGAAACATGTTTTGTGTAGATACCTGTGTCGTCTTATTCATTAAATCTAAAACGGCCGACGGAATGCGGAAAAAAATTCCCACACATGGCCCCTGGCCAAGTTTTGTCCAGTGCGACAACTATGTGGATACAATGAAATTAATTAAGATGGTTTGATGCTCATGATTGCATCTCGAGTCAGACGAATTGAGACCACGACAGTCTATTGTCGACCCTAGTTTTAACAACAAATGATAACTGTGCATGCCTTTGATATGGGTACTCATAATATAAATAATGTAGTTCCAAGGCCTAAAATGGCTTCTTCAAAAACAAAAGCTTTTTGTTGGATTTTAGCGAAGCCTGTGAAAAAGCAAACCATGAGGTTACACAAGATTAAGCCAACCATGTATAGCGACAAAAAGGATTTTTTAAGTGAACTGGTGCATTAACAACTTACAATTAATCGGTGTTAATTAGAACACATGGCTTACTTCTACACTGAGCTTATCTTTCGTGCATATTCACTTGCTTCTTCGGCCATACCTGCTAGAGCACTTTTGTATGTTTGTCACCTCTTGCCAGCTTCTCTGGTCGCACCATGGAACACTTCAATTGAATCATCGCCACATTGATGGATGAGCTTTCCCGCACGCCGCATGTGATGACAACGCACCATAATCGTTTCCTTCCCTCTCGATTTATCTCCTACCACACCCCCACCACACCCATCACACATTAGTCGCATGTGTACATGTTTGTTTCTATTGAACTCAACTGTGTGTGCATGTCACTCTACATCTAGAAAACTCCTACAATGAGCTTGAGCTCACATAGACTTATATTGTCGACAATACCACCCTCTCCCCTCGGTAGAAGCAACGACGCTTTAATGTATAAAACCGAAGCCAATGTGTAAATCTTTCATTATTTCGCATCAAGAAATATGGATCGTAAACTAGGTGGTGATTTGGTTTCCATCACAATTTTCGTACTTTGATTGGATCATGTGGATTTTCATTATACTTCAAATGATTTGGATAGAAACCGGGTATGAAAACATGACTTACGTATATTCTATCCAATCGATCTGAACTACCCAAAAAACGCCAATGGAATAAGTAGCCACCTTTCACTTTGTTGTTGCGCATCTGAGAGGAGTACATCATTGCCACATGGGTGGATAACCTCACTCGCACATTGTGTGGTGATATCTCATGCCACAACCACTTAACAACCCCATCCCCTGACACATTGCCCTCATGTGTGATTTGCCGTCTATACTGGATTCAAGGTACCTGGATATCACTGTATCTAGAAGCCTCTGTGGTGTTCTTGAGCTCACCCTCCCCCTGGTGTGTTCCGTATTTAGTAACGTGTAAAGGGAGGATGCATAAACGGCTAGGTTGTGGATGGTTGTTGTTTAGAGGAACCATGCATATGTCGTGTAAAGTTGAAACAGGCTTATGCAGATTCATAGGATCTGTTCAATTTGAATAGTCAGAAGATTTATAGGATTTCCCCCAATCAAGAAAGAAGATTAATATGGTTCCAATATTAAAAAACATATACTTATACAAATACATGTGTCGCAGTGATGGCTTAACCTAAAGCAGCAATCGGCATACAATTTTTTTCAACAAATAGCAACCAACTAAGTTTTGTCAAACACATTGCAAAATAATTTAAGTTTTGTCAATTTGATACTAACGGTTTCATCTTGAGTCGAACGGTTGGGACCACTCCATTCGGTTGTTGATTCTGGTTTAACGACAGACTTCGCACATGAATTCGGCATAGAAACTATAAAATGTAGTTCTAATAAATAAATGTGTCATTTTAAGAACAAAGGTTTTCCGTCTGCTTTGGATTATAAGAAAATGTGTAGAAGGACAAGCCGTCTGTTTACACAAGATTAAGACAAGCATGTATAATGACAAAAGAAGTTTGAAGTGAACTACTGCATTAATAGCTCACAACAAAAAGAGTTTTAAGTGAACTATTGAATTGACAATTGTGTTAATTAGAACACACAACTTAGGGCATGTTCTGAAGTCATCCAGCTCCAGACTTCACAAACTTCATGAATGAAATTGTGCCAAACGCTTGGGCTCTGAGAAACTGAATTCTCGAAGCTAGGCCCAATGGCAGTGCAAAAACATGGAGCGGCATTGGCCCAGCTCCACCGGAACTGAAAGTTGGAGTTTGCCCAAATTACGTTGGTATGCCACCGTCAAACTTATCGATTTGTTCCCCTCCTCTGAAAACCTATTGAGGGACATCTCCCTTCCTTGTTCCCTTCGAGCAGCTAACCCTACCGTCGTCGCGCGCCCCGCCGCCGTGCAGTACCTGGCTGCCGCTCCTTCCCAGTGATAGATTGAGATGTTCCAGGCAAATCCAGCCGGTTCCCGCTGAGGGAGTCCTGGACTAAGGGGTCCTCGGGCGTCCGGCCTGTTAGCCATGGGCCGGACTGGTGGGCTTTGAAGATACGAAGACCGAAGACTGCACCCGTGTCCGGATAGGACTCTCCTTGGCGTGGAAGGCAAGCTTGGCGACTAGATATGTAGATTCCTTTCTTTGTAACCAACCTTGTGTAACCCTAGATCCTCCCAGTGTATATATAAACCGGAGGATTTAGTCCGTAGGAGACACATTACCATAGCCATACAAGCTAGACCTCTAGGGTTTAGCCATTACGATCTCGTGGTAGATCAACTCTTGTAATACTCATGTTCATCAAGATCAATCAAGCAGGATGTAGGGTATTACCTCCATAGAGAGGACCCGAACCTGGGTAAAACATTGTGTCCCCTCGCTCCTGTTACCATCGACCTTAGACACACAGTTGGGGACCCCCTACCCGAGATCCGCCAGTTTTGACACCGACATTGGTGCTTTCATTGAGAGTTCCACTGTGCCGTCTTTGAAAGGGTTGATGGCTCGACTTATCGTCAAGGAAACTATCACCTCCGGAGGAGCTCTGGCCTCAGGCCAAACCCTTCGGCTGGGCGGTTTTATCATGACCGCCCGTTCGGCCCTTGAGCCGACGATGATGACCTCTCGAGTCATCAAAAATCGCCTCTGCGTTGATTCTGAATACGCCAAACGGATGGATCCGACGGAGTTATCGTCTTTAAACGAACTCCTAGATCGCATTACCGCCTTGGGGGTCGCTATAGACTATGATCGGATTGGGCTTAAACCCGACCAGAGAGAAATTAAATCTCCACCGATCACCCATCAGATAGCGGTAGTCGAGGAGCAAGATAACTCTTCCTCTATATTGAGGACGAACTATGTTCGGATCTCCGACCTCGAGAAGCCGGACACCTACCGGCAGAAAGACACGCCTTGTCCTCCGAACATAGAATCGGACGATAAGCTTCAAAAATCAGTTGATATCCCGGAGCTCGAACCACTAAGTTCGGAAGATCTTCGGACTCCGGACCCAAAATTGGGTCAGGGTTCGGATTTAATTCCACCCACCCACCCAGACATAAGCGCTCTCTTGAGCATGCGGCAACAATCTCAGGAAACGGTCCACCACTTTTGGGCCAGGTTCCTCCTTGTCAAAAACAAGATCAAAGATTGTCGCGACGAAGACGCGATCTCAGCGTTTCGCAACAATTGCACGGACGAGGGAATCCTCAACGCCATCAACCGCCATCACATATTACACTTTGCTGACTTGGCAACTATCGTGCAAAAGTACATCGCAATGGAAAGTGCCTGGAAAACTCAGGCAGCACGGTGGGGACCAGCAGTCCCCACTCAACCCCTCGTTCAGACGAAAAGGGCACACCCTCATGGCACGCCGGGACAAATGGTAAAGAAACACAAGCCCGTTACGGGGCGCAAAACCGTTCTGGAAGGATGGCTCGACGGGCCATGCAAAATACACACAACACCGGATAGCATACCAACCCACGGCCTTAGAGCATGTTGGATACTCCGGCAGGTGGCCAAGAGCGGTGAAGATATCCTCACCAGGAATACCCCAGAGCAACACCCCCCAGAAGACGACGACCTCAAAGTATTGATGGTCTTTGAGACATTCACCTCAAACAATAGGCGCAAAAGGGAACTCCGCGAACTCGCCGAAGTCTGCCAGATTGCAACAATAAACCCCTGGAACGACACGGCGATAACCTTTAATGCCGACGGAGAGCCAAAATACAGGACAGTCCGAGCACCAGCCGCCTTGGTCCTCAGCCCAATCGTGGACGGCTTTCGGCTCACCAAGGTTCTCATGGACGGCGGGAGCGGACTAAACCTCATCTATGAGGATACAATACAAAAAATGGAAATAGACAGGAGCCGCATCGAGCAAAAGCAACACAACCTTCCGAGGAATCATTCCCAGTTGGGAGGCACGGTGTGTGATATGTCTCCAACGTATCTATAGTTTTTGATTGTTCCATGCTATTATATTATCTGTTTTGGATGTTAATGGGCTTTATTTTACACTTTTATATTATTTTTGGGACTAACCTATTAACCGGAGGCCCAGCCCAAATTGCTGTTTTTTGCCTATTTCAGTGTTTCGTAGAAAAGGAATATCAAACGGAGTCCAAACGGAATGAAACCTTCGGGAACGTGATTTTTGGAACAAACGTGATCCAAAGGACTTGGAGTGGATGTCAAGCAATCAACGGGACGACCATGAGGCAGGGGGCGCACCTACCCCCCTGGGCGCGCCCTCCCCCCTCATAGCTCCACCAACCTACTTCTTCCTCCTATATATACGAGGTATTACTGTTGTTCCTAATGATAAAGATGAATTGATCCCGCAAAAAATTATTACAGGTTATAGGATGGTAATTGATTTCCACAAATTAAATAAAGCTACTAAAAAAGATCATTACCCTTTACCTTTTATTGATCAAATGCTAGAAAGATTATCCAAACATACACATTTTGCTTTCTATATGGTTACTCTGCCTTCTCTCAAATACCTGTGTTAGCTGATGATCAAGCAAAGACCACTTTTACTTGCCCTTTCGGTACTTTTGCTTATAGACGTATGCCTTTTGGTTTATGTAATGCACCTGCTACCTTTCAAAGATGCATGATGGCTATATTCTCTGACTTTTGTGAAAAGATTTGTGAGGTTTTCATGGACGACTTCTCCGTTTATGGATCCTCTTTTGATGATTGCTTGAGCAACCTTGATTGAGTTTTGCAGAGATGTGAAGAAACTATTCTTGTCTTGAACTGGGAGAAGTGACACTTTATGGTTAATGAAGGTATTGTCTTGGGGCATAAAATTTCTGAAAGAGGTATTAAAGTTGATAAAGCTAAAGTCGATGCTATTGAAAAGATGTCGTGTCCCAAGGACATCAAAGGTATAAGAAGTTTCCTTGGTCATGCCGGTTTTTATAGGAGGTTCATTAAGGACTTCTCAAAAATTTCTCGGCCTCTGACTAACCTATTACAAAAAGATATTCCTTTTGTCTTTGATGATGATTGTGTAGAAGCATTTGAAATACTTAAGAAAGCCCTGATTTCTGCACCTATTGTTCAGCCACCTGATTGGAATTTAGCCTTTGAAATTATGTGTGATGCTAGTGATTATGCTGTAGGGGTTGTTCTAGGACAAAGAGTTAATAAGAAATTAAATGTTATTCAATATGCTAGTAAAACTCTAGACAATGCCCAGAGAAATTATGCTACCACTGAAAAAGAATTTTTAGCAGTTGTTTTTGCTTGTGATAAGTTCAGACCTTATATTGTTGATTCTAAAGTAACTATTCACACTAATCATGCTGCTATTAAATACCTTATGGAAAAGAAAGATGCTAAACCTAGACTTATTAGATGGGTTCTCTTGCTACAATAATTTGATTTGCATATTATTGATAGAAAGGAAGCTGAGAACCCCGTTGCAGACAACTTGTCTAGGTTAGAAAATGTTCTTGATGACCCACTACCTATTGATGATAGCTTTCCTGATGAATAATTAAATATCATAAATGCTTCTCGAACTGCTCCATGGTATGCTGATTATGCTAATTTTATTGTTGCTAAATTTATACCACCTAGTTTCACATACCAGCAAAAGAAAAAGTTCTTTTATGATTTGAGACATTACTTTTGGGATGACCCACATCTTTATAAAGAAGGAGTAGATGGTATTATTAGACGTTGTGTACCTGAACATGAACAGGAACAGATCCTACGCAAGTGTCACTCTGTGGCTTATGGAGGACACCATGCTGGAGATAGAACTGCACATAAGGTATTGCAATCCGGTTTTTATTGGCCTACTCTCTTCAAGGATGCCCGTAAGTTTGTCTTGTGTTCTGATGAATGTCAAAAAATTGGTAATATTAGTGATACGACTCCAACGTATCTATAATTTTTGATTGTTCCATGCTATATTATATCCTGTTTTGGACATTATTGGGCTTTATTATACACTTTTATATTATTTTTGGGACTAACCTATTAACCGGAGGCCCAGCCCAGAATTGCTGTTTTTTTTGCCTATTTTAGGGTTTCGCATAAAAAGAATATCAAACGGAGTCCAAACAGAACAAAACCTTCGGGAACGTGATTTTCGGAACTAACATGATCCAGAGGACTTGGACCCTACGTCAAGCAATCAACGAGGAAGCACGAGGTAGGGGGCGCGCCTACCCCCCTAGGCGCTGTTGGGGAACGTAGTAATTTCGAAAAAAAATCCTACGCACACGCAAGATCATGGTGATGCATAGCAACGAGAGGGGAGAGTGTGATCTACGTACCCTTGTAGATCGACAACGGAAGCGTTTGGTTGATGTAGTCGTACGTCTCCACGGCCCGACCGATCAAGCACCGAAACTACGGCACCTCCGAGTTCTAGCACACGTTCAGCTCGATGACGATCCCCGGACTCCGATCCAGCAAAGTGTCGGGGAAGAGTTCCATCAGCACGACGGCGTGGTGATGATCTTGATGTACTACTTTCGCAGGGCTTCGCCTAAGCACCGCTACAATATTATCGAAGACTATGGTGGCAGGGGGCGCCGCACACGGCTAAGAATATGATCTCGTGGATCAACTTGTGTGTCTATGGGGTGCCCCCTGCCCCCGTATATAAAGGAGTGGAGGAGGGGAGGGCCGGCCCTCTCTATGGCGCGCCCTAGGGGAGTCCTCCTCCCACCGGGAGCAGGATTCCCCCTTTCCTAGTCCAACTAGGAGTCCTTCCATGTAGTAGGAGTAGGAAACAAGGAAGGGGCGCAGCCCCTCCCCCTAGTCCAATTCGGACTAGGCCTTGGGGGGGCGCGCGGCCTGCCCTAGGCACCCCCTCTCTCTTTCCCGTATGGCCCAATAAGGCCCAATACTTCTCCCGGCGAATTCCCGTAACTCTCCGGTACTCCGAAAAATACTCGAATCACTCGGAACCTTTCCGATGTCCGAATATAGTCGTCCAATATATCGATTTTTACGTCTCGACCATTTCGAGACTCCTCGTCATGTCCCCGATCTCATCCGGGACTCCGAACTCCTTCGGTACACCAAAACTCATAAACTCATAATATAACTGTCATCGAAACCTTAAGCATGCGGACCCTACGGGTTCGAGAACAATGTAAACATGACCGAGACACGTCTCCGGTCAATAACCAATAGCGGAACCTGGATGCTCATATTGGCTCCTACATATTCTACGAAGATCTTTTATCGGTCAGACCGCATAACAACATACGTTGTTCCCTTTGTCATCGGTATGTTACTTGCCCGAGATTCGATCATCGGTATCTCAATACCTAGTTCAATCTCGTTACCGGCAAGTCTCTTTACTCGTTCCGTAATACATCATCTCACAACTAACTCATTAGTTGCAATGCTTGCAAGGCTTATGTGATGTGCATTACCGAGAGGGCCCAGAGATACCTCTCCGACAATCAGAGTGACAAATCCTAATCTCGAAATACGCCAACCCAACATGTACCTTTGGAGACACCTGTAGAGCACCTTTATAATCACCCAGTTACGTTGTGACGTTTGGTAGCACACAAAGTGTTCCTCCGGTAAACGGGAGTTGCATAATCTCATAGTCATAGGAACATGTATAAGTCATGAAGAAAGCAATAGCAACATACTAAACGATCGGGTGCTAAGCTAATGGAATGGGTCATGTCAATCGGATCATTCACCTAATGATGTGATCCCATTAATCAAATAACAACTCTTTGTCCATGGTTAGGAAACATAACCATCTTTGATTAATGAGCTAGTCAAGTAGAGGCATACTAGTGACACTCTGTTTGTCTATGTATTCACACATGTATTATGTTTCCGGTTAATACAATTCTAGCATGAATAATAAACATTTATCATGATATAAGGAAATAAATAATAACTTTATTATTGCCTCTAGGTCATATTTCCTTCAGTCTCCCACTTGCACTAGAGTCAATAATCTAGATCACATTGCCATGTGATTTAATATCAATAGTTCACATCTTTATGTGATTGGTTCACATCTTCATGTGACTAACACCCAAAGGGTTTACTAGATTCAATAATCCAGTTCACATCGCTATGTGATTAAGACCCGAAAATTGATCATGTTTTGCTTGTGAGAGAAGTTTAGTCAACGGGTCTGCCACATTCAGATCCGCATGTATTTTGCAAATTTCTATGTCAACAATGCTCTGCATGGAGCTACTCTAGCTAATTGCTCCCACTTTCAATATGTATCCAGATTGAGACTTAGAATCATCTGGATCAGTGTCAAAAACTTGTATCGACGTAACCCTTTACGACGAACCTTTTTGTCATGTCCATAATCGAGAAACATATCCTTATTTCACTAAGGATAATTCTGACCGCTGTCCAGTGATCTACTCCTAGATCACTATTGTACTCCCTTGCCAAATCAGTGCAGGGTATACAATAGATCTGGTACACAGCATGACATACTTTATAGAACCTATGGCCAAGGTATAGGGAATGACTTTCATTCTCTTTCTATCTTCTGCCGTGGTCGGGCTTTGAGTCTTACTCAACTTCACACCATGTAACACAGGCAAGAAACTTTTTCTTTGACTGTTCCATTTTGAACTACTTCAAAATCTTGTCAAGGTATGTACTCATTGAAAAAACTTATCAAGCGTCTTGATTTATCTCTATAGATCTTGATACTCAATATGTAAGCAGCTTCACCGAGGTCTTTCTTTGAAAAAACTCCTTTCAAACACTCCTTTATGCTTTGCAGAATAATTCTACATTATTTCTGATCAACAATATGTCATTCACATATACTTATCAGAAATGTTGTAGTGCTCCCACTCACTTTCTTGTAAATACAGGCTTCACCGCAAGTCTGTATAAAACTATATGCTTTGATCAACTTATCAAAGCGTATATTCCAACTCCGAGATGCTTGCACCAGTCCACAGATGGATCGCTGGAGCTTGCACATTTTGTTAGCACCTTTCGGATTGACAAAACCTTCTGGTTGCATCATATACAACTCTTCTTTAATAAATCCATTAAGGAATGCAGTTTTGTTTATCCATTTGCCAGATTTCATAAAATGTGGCAATTGCTAACATGATTCAGACAGACTTAAGCATAGATACGAGTGAGAAACTCTCATCGTAGTCAACACCTTGAACTTGTCGAAAACCTTTTGCGACAATTCTAGCTTTGTAGATAGTAACACTACTATCAACGTCCGTCTTCCTCTTGAAGATCCATTTATTTTCTATGGCTTGCCGGTCATCGGGCAAGTCAACCAAAGTCCACCCTTTGTTCTCATACATGGATCCCATCTCAGATTTCATGGCCTTAAGCCATTTCGCGGAATCTGGGCTCACCATCGCTTCTTCATAGTTCGTAGGTTCGTCATGGTCTAGTAACATAACCTCTAGAACAGGATTACCGTACCACTCTGGTGCGGATCTTATTCTGGTTGACCTACGAGGTTCGGTAGTAACTTGATCCAAAGTTTCATGATCATCATCATTAACTTCCTCACTAATCGGTGTAGGCATCACTGGAACTGATTTCTATGATGAACTACTTTCCAATTCGGGAGAAGTTACAATTACCTTATCAAGTTCTACTTTCCTCCCACTCACTTCTTTCGAGAGAAAGTCCTTCTCTAAAAAGGATCCATTCTTAGCAACAAATGTCTTGCCTTCGGATCTGTGATAGAAGGTGTACCCAACTTTCTCCTTTGGGTATCCTACGAAGACACATTTCTCCGATTTGGGTTTGAGCTTATCAGGATGAAACTTTTTTCACATAAGTATCGCAACCCCAAACTTTAAGAAACGACAACTTTGGTTTCTTGCCAAACCATAGTTCATATTGTGTCGTCTCAACGGACTTAGATGGTGCCCCTTTTTAATGTGAATGCAGTTGTCTCTAATGCATGATCCCAAAACGATATTGGTAAATCGGTAAGAAACATCATAGATTGTACTATATCCAATAAAGTACGGTTATGACGTTCGGACACACCATTATGATGTGGTGTTCCAGGTGGCATGAGTTTGTGAAACTATTCCACATTGTTTTAATTGAAGGCCAAACTCGTAACTCAAATATTCTCTTCCACGATCAGATCGTAGAAACTTTATTTTCTTGTTACGATGATTTTCCACTTCACTCTGAAATTCTTTGAACTTTTCAAATGTTTCAGACTTATGTTTCATCAAGTAGATATACCCATATCTGCTCAAATCATCTATGAAGTTCTGAAAATAACGATACTTGCCGCGAGCCTTAATACTCATCGGACCGCATACATCAGGTATTATTTCCAATAAGTTTCTTGCTCGCTCCATTGTTTCGGAGAACGGAGTCTTAGTCATCTTGCCCATGAGGCATGGTTCGCAAGCATCAAGTAATTCACAATCAAGTGATTCCAAAATTCCATCAGCATGGAGTTTCTTCATGCGCTTTACACCAATATGACCTAAACGGCAGTGCCACAAATAAGTTGCACTATCATTATTAACTTTGCATCTTTTGGCTTCAATATTATGAATATGTGTATCACTACGATCGAGATCCAACAAACCATTTCGTTGGTGTGTATAACCATAGAAGGTTTTATTCATGTAAACAGAACAACAATTGTTCTCTAACTTAAATGAATAACCGTATTGCAATAAACATGATCAAATCATATTCATGCTCAACGCAAACACCAAATAACACTTATTTAGGTTCAACACTAATCCCGAAAGTATAGGGAGTGTGCGATGATGATCACATCAATCTTGGAACTATTTCCAACACTCATCGTCACTTCACCCTTAACTAGTTTCTGTTCATTCTGCAACTCCCGTTTCGAGTTACTATTCTTAGCAACTGAACTAGTATCAAATACTGAGGGGTTTCTATAAACACTAGTAAAGTACACATCAATAACATGTATATCAAATATACTTATGTTCACTTTGCCATCCTTTTTATCCGCCAATCACTTGGGGTAGTTCAGCTTCCAGTGACCAGTCCTTTGCAGTAGAAGCACTTAGTCTCAGGCTTAGGATCAGACTTGGGCTTCTTCACTTGAGCAGCAACTTGCTTGCCATTCTTCTTGAAGTTCCCCTTCTTCCCTTTGCCCTTTTCTTGAAACTAGTGGTCTTGTCAACCACCAACACTTGATGTTTTTCTTGATTTCTACCTTCGTTGATTTCAGCATCACGAAGAGCTTGGGAGTTGTTTCCGTTATCCCTTGCATATTATAGTTCATCACGAAGTTCTACTAACTTGGTGATGGTGACTAGAGAATTCTGTCAATCACTATCTTATCTGGAAGATTAACTCCCACTTGATTCAAGCGATTGTAGTACCCAGACAATCTGAGCACATGCTCACTAGTTGAGCGATTCTCCTCCATCTTTTAGCTATAGAACTTGTTGGAGAATTCATATCTCTCAACTCGGGTATTTGCTTGAAATATTAACTTCAACTCCTGGAACATCTCATATGGTCCATGACGTTCAAAATGTCTTTGAAGTCCCGATTCTAAGCCATTAAGCATGGTGCACTAAACTATCAAGTAGTCATCATATTGAGCTAGCCAAACGTTCATAACGTCTGCATCTGCTCCTGCAATAGGTCTGTCACCTAGTGGTGCATCAAGGACATAATTCTTCTGTGCAGCAATGAGGATAAACCTCAGATCACGGATCCAATCCGCATCATTGCTAGTAACATCTTTCAACACAATTTTCTCTAGGAACATATCAAAATAAATACAGGGAAGCAACAACGCGAGCTATTGATCTACAACATAATTTGCAAAATACTACCAGGACTAAGTTCATGATAAATTTAAGTTCAATTTAATCATATTACTTAAGAACTCCCACTTAGATAGACATCCCTCTAATCCTCTAAGTGATCACGTGATCCAAATCAACTAAACCATGTCCGATCATCACGTGAGATGGAGTAGTTTCATTGGTGAACATCACTATGTTGATCATATCTACTATATGATTCACGCTCGACCTTTCGGTCTCCGTGTTCCGAGGCCATATCTGTATATGCTTGGCTCGTCAAGTATAACCTGAGTATTCCGCGTGTGCAACTGTTTTGCACCCCTTGTATTTGAACATAGAGCCTATCACACCCGATCATCACGTGGTGTCTCAGCACGAAGAACTTTCGCAACGGTGCATACTCAGGGAGAACACTTCTTGATAATTTAGAGAGAGATCATCTTATAATGCTACTGTCAATCAAAGCAAGATAAGATGCATAAAAGATAAACATCACATGCAATCAATATAAGTGATATGATATGGCCATCATCATCTTGTGCTTGTGATCTCCATCTCCGAAGCACCGTCGTGATTACCATCGTCACCGGCGCGACACCTTGATCTCCATCGTAGCATCGTTGTCGTCTCGCCAATCTTATGCTTCCACGACTATCGCTACCGCTTAGTGATAAAGTAAAGCATTACAACGCGATTGCATTGCATACAATAAAGCGACAACCATATGGCTCCTGCCAGTTGCCGATAACTCGGTTACAAAACATGATCATCTCGTACAATAAAATTTAGCATCATGTCTTGACCATATCACATCACAACATGCCCTGCAAAAACAAGTTAGACGTCCTCTACTTTGTTGTTGCAAGTTTTACGTGGCTGCTACGGGCTTAAGCAAGAACCAATCTTACCTACGCATCAAAACCACAACGATAGTTTGTCAAGTTGGTGTTGTTTTAACCTTCGCAAGGACCGGGCGTAGCCACACTTGGTTCAACTAAAGTTGGAGAAACTGTCACCCGCAAGCCACCTATGTGCAAAGCACGTCGGGAGAACCGGTCTCGCGTAAGCGTACGCGTAATGTCGGTCCGGGCCGCTTCGTCCAACAATACGGCCGAACCAAAGTATGACATGCTGGTAAGCAGTATGACTTATATCGCCCACAACTCACTTGTGTTCTACTCGTGCATATAACATCAACACATAAAACCTAGGCTCGGATGCCACTGTTGGGGAACGTAGTAATTTCAAAAAAATTCCTACGCACACGCAAGATCATGGTGATGCATAGCAACGAGAGGGGAGAGTGTGATCTACGTACCCTTGTAGATCGACAACGGAAGCGTTTGGTTGATGTAGTCGTACGTCTCCACGGCCCGACCGATCAAGCACCGAAACTACGGCACCTCCGAGTTCTAGCACATGTTCAGCTCGATGACGATCCCCGGACTCCGATCCAGCAAAGTGTCGGGGAAGAGTTCCGTCAGCACGACGGCGTGGTGACGATCTTGATGTACTACTGTCGCAGGGCTTCGCCTAAGCACCGCTACAATATTATCGAGGACTATGGTGGTAGGGGGCGCCGCACACGGCTAAGAATATGATCTCGTGGATCAACTTGTGTGTCTATGGGGTGCCCCCTGCCCCCGTATATAAAGGAGTGGAGGAGGGGAGGGCTGTCCCTCTCTATGGCGCGCCCTAGGGGAGTCCTACTCCCACCGGGAGTAGGATTCCCCCTTTCCTAGTCCAACTAGGAGTCCTTCCATGTAGTAGGAGTAGGAAACAAGGAAGGGGCGCAGTCCCTCCCCCTAATCCAATTCGGACTAGGCCTTGGGGGGCGGGCGCGGCCTGCTCTAGGCAGCCCCTCTCTCTTTCCCGTATGGTCCAATAAGGACCAATACTTCTCCCGGCGAATTCCTGTAACTCTTCGGTACTCCGAAAAATACTCGAATCACTCGGAACCTTTCCGATGTCCGAATATAGTCGTCCAATATATCGATTTTTACGTCTCGACCATTTCGAGACTCCTCGTCATGTCCCCGATCTCATCCAGGACTCTGAACTCCTTCGGTACATCAAAACTCATAAACTCGTAATATAACTGTCATCGAAACCTTAAGCGTGCGGACCCTACGGGTTCGAGAACAATGTAGACATGACCGAGACACGTCTCCGGTCAATAACCAATAGCGGAACCTGGATGCTCATATTGGCTCCTACATATTCTATGAAGATCTTTTATCGGTCAGACCGCATAACAACATACGTTGTTCCCTTTGTCATCGGTATGTTACTTGCCCGAGATTCGATCGTCGGTATCTCAATACCTAGTTCAATCTCGTTACCGGCAAGTCTCTTTACTCGTTCCGTAATACATCATCTCACAACTAACTCATTAGTTGCAATGCTTGCAAGGCTTATGTGATGTGCATTACCGAGAGGGCCCAGAGATACCTCTCCGACAATCGGAGTGACAAATCCTAATCTCGAAATACGCCAACCCAACATGTACCTTTGGAGACACCTGTAGAGCACCTTTATAATCACCCAGTTACGTTGTGACGTTTGGTAGCACACAAAGTGTTCCTCCGGTAAACGGGAGTTGCATAATCTCATAGTCATAGGAACATGTATAAGTCATGAAGAAAGCAATAGCAACATACTAAACGATCGGGTGCTAAGCTAATGGAATGGGTCATGTCAATTGGATCATTCACCTAATGATGTGATCCCGTTAATCAAATAACAACTCTTTGTCCATGGTTAGGAAACATAACCATCTTTGATTAACGAGCTAGTCAAGTACAGGCATACTAGTGACACTCTGTTTGTCTATGTATTCACACATGTATTATGTTTCCGGTTAATACAATTCTAGAATGAATAATAAACATTTATCATGATATAAGGAAATAAATAATAACTTTATTATTGCCTCTAGGGCATATTTCCTTCAAGCGCGCCCTCCACCCTCGTGGGGCCCACGTTGCTCCAACGACGTACTCCTTCCTCCTATATATACCTACGTACCCCCAAACTACCAGATACGGAGCCAAAACCCTAATTCCACCGACGTAACTTTTTGTATCCACGAGATCCCATCTTGGGGCCTTTTCCGGAGCTCTGCCGGAGGGGGTATCGATCACGGAGGGCTTCTACATCAACACCATAGCCTCTCCGATGAAGTGTGAGTAGTTTACTTCAGACCTACGGGTCCATAGTTATTAGCTAGATGGCTTCTTCTCTCTTTTTGGATCTCAATACAAAGTTCTCCCCCTCTCTTGTGGAGATCTATTTGATGTAATCTTCTTTTGCGGTGTGTTTGTTGAGACTGATGAATTGTGGGTTTATGATCAAGTTTATCTATGAACAATATTTGAATCTTCTCTGAATTCTTTTATGTATGATTGGTTATCTTTGCAAGTCTCTTTGAATTATCAGTTTGGTTTGGCCTACTAGATTGATCTTTCTTGCAATGGGAGAAGTGCTTAGCTTTGGGTTCAATCTTGCGGTGTCCTTTCCTAGTGACAGTAGGGGCAGCAAGGCACATATTATATTGTTGCCATCGAGGATAACAAGATTGGGTTTATATCATATTGCATGAGTTTATACCTCTACATCATGTCATCTTGCTTAAAGCGTTACTCTGTTCTCTTGAACTTAATACTCTAGATGCATGCTGGATAGCGGTCGATGTGTGGAGTAATAGTAGTAGATGCAGGCAGGAGTCGGTCTACTTGTCTCGGACGTGATGCCTATATACATGATCATACCTAGATATTCTCATAACTATGCTCAATTCTGTCAATTGCTCAACAGTAATTTGTTCACCCACCCTAATACTTATGCTCTCAAGAGAAGCCTCTAGTGAAACCTATGGCCCACGGGTCTATTTTCCATCATATTAATCTTTCAATACGTAGTTATTTCCTTTGCCATTTATTTTACTTGCATCTTTATTTCTCTTTATCATAAAAATACCAAAAATATTATCTTATCATATCTATCAGATCTCACCCTCGTAGGTGACCGTGAAGGGATTGACAATCCCTTCATCGTGTTGGTTGCGAGGAGTTTATTTGTTTGTGTAGGTGCGAGGGACTCGTGCGTGGCCTCCTACTGGATTGATACCTTGGTTCTCAAAAACTGAGGGAAATACTTACACTGCTCTACTGCATCACCCTTTCCTCTTCAAGGGAAAACCAACGCAGTGCTCAAGAGGTAGCAAGAAGGATTTCTAGCGCCGTTGCCGGGGAGTTTACGCAAAAGTTAACATACCAAGTACCCATCACTAATCCTTATCTCCCGCATTACATTATTTGCCATTTTCCTCTTGTTTTCCTCTCCCCCACTTCACCCTTGCCGTTTTATTCGCCCTCTCTCTCTATCTCCGTCCTCCCTCTCTTTCTCTATTCGCCTCTTTTTGCTCGTTTCTTGTTTGCTTGTGTGTCGGTTTGCTTGCTTGTCGTTATGGCTAGTCCCCTATCTTTTCCATTGTCTCCCGAAAATGAAGTTCTTAATTTTAAGCAAAGGGAAGGAGAAAACCTAAAAGACGCTTGGTATAGAATTTGCAATGCTCAAAATAGATCTACCAGGAAGCAATCTACTTCTATTCTTCTTCACAATTTTTATGTAGGTGCTATTCCTTGGCACAGATATGTCCTTGATACCATTACCGGAGGGAACTTCTTGGGTAGCCACACTTTTGATTCCTATAATGCTATGATAGATTTGTTTGGCTCACCCCCTCTTTTGGTTAATGGAACTATGTTAAATTTGGAGCATGTAATGAAAAAACTTGAAATGATTGAAAATAAAGTTGCTACCGTAGAGTTAATTGAAAATTTCGATAAAAAGATCCACAACCAAATTACTCAATATGGATCTAAAGTAGGAGTCACTTTGAAAAATATTAAGGAGAAGGAACCCATAGTTAATGAAAGAATAAATCATGATTCCACTAGAAACGATAAACTTGAGGGTATCATTACCAACTTGGGAACCGCTTTTTCTTCCATAAAGAATACCCCAAGTCCTCCAACTAAAATTTCCAAGCTTATGTATGTTCCTAAAAATAAGGGTGAATCCTCTAGCAAAGAAACTGCGGATCTCAAATCTATAAGTATTCATCCTAATCTTTTTACTATCATTAAGGAACCATTTGCTACTAATGATTTTTTAGTTTTTGTGCCTAGAAGTTTGATTATTGATAAAAGGAAAGAAACTCCTAAAGGTGATATATGTCTCATTAAAGAATTACCAACTAAAGATACCTAGATCTATCTTCGCTTTTTATGCCTAGCTAGGGGCGTTAAACAATAGCGCTTGTTGGGAGGCAACCCAATTTTATTTTTATTCCTTGCTTTTTGCTCCTGTTTAGTAATAAATAATTTATCTAGCCTCTGTTTTGGTTGTTTTCTTGTGTTTAATTAGTGTTTGTGCCAAGTAGAACCGTTGGGAAGACTTGGGGAAAGTCTTTTTAATCTTGCTGTAAAAAACAGAAACTTTAGCGCTCACGAGAACTAATGCCATTTTTATTTGGAAAGTGGTATTTAGTTAATTCTTTTTTCAGATGATTAATAGATAAATTCCTCACGTCCAGAAATTTATTTTAGAATTTTTTGGGTTCCAGATCTTGCGTTAGCTACAGATTACTATAGACTGTTCTGTTTTTGACAGATTATGTTTTCCATGTGTTGTTTGCTTATTTTGATGAATCTATGGCTAGTAAAATAGTTTATAAACCATAAAGAAGTTGGAATACAGTAGGTTTAACACCAATATAAATAAATAATGAGTTCATTACAGTACCTTGAAGTGGTGTTTTGTTTTGTTTCGCTAACGGAGCTCACAAGATTTTCTACTTTAAGTTTTGTGTTGTGAAGTTTTCAAGTTTTGGGTAAAGATTTGATGGATTATGGAACAAGGAGTGGCAAGAGCCTAAGCTTGGGGATTCCCATGGCACCCCCAATATAATCTAAGTACACCTAAAAGCCAAAGCTTGGGGATGCCCCGGAAGGCATCCCCTCTTTCGTCTATTTCTATCGGTAACTTTACTTGGAGCTATATTTTTATTTACTACATGATATGTGTTTTGCTTGGAGCGTCTTGTATTATTTGAGTATCTATTTGTTAATTTTCCACAATCATCCTTGATGCACACACCTTTTTGAGAGATACACTCATGATTCGGAAATTGTTAGAATACTCTATGTGCTTCACTTATATCTTTTGAGTTATATAGTTTTTGCTCTAGTGCTTCACTTATATCTTTTAGAGGACGTTGGTGGATTTGTTTTATAGAAACCATTGTTATCTCATGCTTCACTTAGATTATTTTGAGAGTCCTACAAACAGCATGGTAATTTGCTTTAATTATGTTAGGCATTCAAGATTAATAATAAAATTTTCTTATGAGTGTGTTGAATACTATGAGAAGTTTGAAACTTGATAATTGTTTTGAGATATGGAGATGGTGATATTAGAGTCGTGCTAGTTGAGTAGTTGTGAATTTGAGAAATCCTTGTGTTGAAGTTTGTGATTCCCGTAGCATGCACGTATGGTGAACCGTTATGTTAAGAAGTCGGAGCATGATGTATTTATTGATTGTCCTCCTTATGAGTGGCGGTCGGGGACGAGCGATGGTCTTTTCCTACCAATCTATCCCCCTAGGAGCATGCGCATAATACTTTGCTTTGATAACTTGTAGATTTTTGCAATAAGTATATGAGTTCTTTATGACTAATGTTGAGTCATGGATTATACGCACTCTCACCCTTCCACCATTGCTAGCCTCTCTAATACCGCGCACCTTTCGCCAGTATCATACATCCACCATATACCTTCCTCAAAACAGCCACCATACCTACCTATTATGGCATTTCCATAGTCATTCTGAGATATATTGCCATGCAACTTTCCATCGTTTCGTTTACTATGACACACTCCATCATTGTCATATTGCTTCACATGATCATGTAGTTGACATTGTATTCGTGGCAAAGCCACCGTTCATAATTCTTTCATACATGTCACTCTTGATTCATTGCATATCCCGGTACACCACCGGAGGCATTCACATAGAGTCATATTTTGTTCTAAGTATCGAGTTGTAATTGTTGAGTTTTAAGTAAATAAAAAAGTGTGATGATCATCATTTTTAGAGCATTGTCCCAAGTGAGGAAAGGATGATGGAGACTATGATTCCCCCACAAGTCGGGATGAGACTCCGGACTAAAAAAAGCGGCCATAAAAAAGAGAGAAAAGGCCGAATTAAAAAATGAGAGAAAAAATGAGAGAAAAAGAGAGAAGGGACAATGCTACTATCCTTTTACCACACTTGTGCTTCAAAGTAGCACCAAGATCTTCATAGAAAGTCTCCTATGTTATCACTTTCATATACTAGTGGGAATTTTTCATTATAGAACTTGGCTTGTATATTCCAATGATGGGCTTCCTTAAAATGCCCTAGGTCTTCATGAGCAAGCAAGTTGGATGCACACCCACTTAGTTTCTTTTTGTTAAGCTTTCATATACTTATAGCTCTAGTGCATCCGTTGCATGGCAATCCCTACTCACTCACATTGATATCCATTGATGGGCATCTCCATAGCCCGTTGATACGCCTAGTTGATGTGAGACTATCTTCCCCCTTTTTGCCTTCTCCACAACCATCATTCTATTCCACCTATAGTGCTATGTCCATGGCTCACGCTCATGTATTGCGTGAAGATTGAAAAAGTTTGAGAACACCAAAAGTATGAAACAATTGCTTGGCTTGTCATCAGGGTTGTGCATGATTTGAATACATTGTGTGGTGAAGATGGAGCATAGCCAGACTATATGATTTTGTAGGGATAACTTTCTTTGGCCATGTTATTTTGAAGAGACATAATTGCTTAGTTAGTACGCTTGAAGTATTATTGTTTCTATGTCAATATTAAACTTTTGTCTTGAATCTTTTGGATCTGAATATTCATACCACAATTAAGAGAATTACATTGAAATTATGCCAAGTAGCATTCCACATCAAAAATTCTGTTTTTATCATTTACCTACTCGAGGACGAGCAGGAATTAAGCTTGGGGATGCTTGATACATCTCCAACGTATCTATAATTTTTTATTGTTCCATGCTATATTATATCCTGTTTTGGACATTTTTGGGCTTTATTATACACTTTTATATTATTTTTGGGACTAACCTATTAACCGGAGGCCTAGCCCAGAATTGCTGTTTTTTTGCCTATTTTAGGGTTTCGAAAAAGAATATCAAACGGAGTCCAAACGGAATGAAACCTTCGGGAACGTGATTTTCGGAACGAACATGATCCAGAGGACTTGGACCCTACGTCAAGAAATCAACGAGGTAGGCACGAGGTAGGGGGCGCGCCTACCCCCCCGGCACGCCCTCCACCCTCGTGGGGCCCACGTTGCTCCACCGACGTACTCCTTCCTCCTATATATACCTATGTACCCCCAAACTACCAGATACGGAGCCAAAACCCTAATTCCACCGCCGTAACTTTCTGTATCCACGAGATCCCATCTTGGGGCCTTTTCCAAAGCCCCGCCGAAGGGGGTATCGATCACGGAGGGCTTCTACATCAACACCATAGCCTCTCCGATGAAGTGTGAGTAGTTTATTTCAGACCTACGGGTCCATAGTTATTAGCTAGATGGTTTCTTCTCTCCTTTTGGATCTCAATACAAAGTTCCCCCCTCTCTTGTGGAGATCTATTCGATGTAATCTTCTTTTGCGATGTGTTTGTTGAGACCGATGAATTGTGGGTTTATGATCAAGTTTATCTATGAAAAATATTTGAATCTTCTCTGAATTCTTTTATGTATGATTGGTTATCTTTGCAAGTCTCTTTGAATTATCAGTTTGGTTTGGCCTACTAGATTGATCTTTCTTGCAATGGGAGAAGTGCTTAGCTTTGGGTTCAATCTGGCGGTGTCCTTTCCTAGTGACAGTAGGGGCAGCAAGGCACGTATTATATTGTTGCCATCGAGGATAACAAGATGGGGTTTATATCATATTGCATCAGTTTATACCTCTACATCATGTCATCTTGCTTAAAGCGTTACTCTGTTCTCTTGAACTTAATACTCTAGATGCATGCTGGATAGCGGTCGATGTGTGGAGTAATAGTAGTAGATGCAGGCAGGAATCGGTCTACTTGTCTCGGACGTGATGCCTATATACATGATCATACCTAGATATTCTCATAACTATGCTCAATTCTGTCAATTGCTCAACAGTAATTTGTTCACTCATCGTAATACTTATGCTCTCGGGAGAAGCCTCTAGTGAAACCTATGACCCCCGGGTCTATTTTCCATCATATTAATCTTCCAATACTTAGTTATTTCCTTTGCCATTTATTTTACTTGCATCTTTATTTCTTTTTATCATAAAAATACCAAAAATATCATCTTATCATATCTATCAGATCTCACCCTCCTAGGTGACCGTGAAGGGATTGACAACCCCTTTATCGCGTTGGTTACGAGGAGTTTATTTGTTTGTGTAGGTGCGAGGGACTCGTGCGTGCCTCCTACTAGATTGATACCTTGGTTCTCAAAAACCGAGGGAAATACTTACGCTGCTCTACTGCATCACCCTTTCCTCTTCAAGGGAAAATCAACACAGTGCTCAAGAGGTAGCAATTAGTAGACGTCAAGAAATGCCTACCAATTATTCACTTGTTATTGAACCATTTGATGTTTGGGGCTTTGATTATATGGGACCTTTTCCTTCCTCTAACGGGTATACACATATTTTAGTCGCTGTTGATTACGTTACTAAGTGGGTAGAAGCTATTCCAACTAGTAGTGCTGATCATAACACCTCTATTAAGATGCTTAAAGAAGTTATTTTCCCGAGGTTTGGAGTCCCTAGATATTTAATGACTGATGGTGGTTCACATTTTATTCATGGTGCCTTTTGTAAAATGCTTGCCAAGTATGATGTTAATCATAGAATTGCATCTCCTTATCACCCACGGTCTAGTGGTCAAGTAGAATTGAGTAACAGAGAGCTCAAATTAATTTTGCAAAAGACTGTTAATAGATCTAGAAAGAATTGGTCCAAGAAACTTGATGATGCATTATGGGCCTATAGTACTGTATATAAAAATCCTATGGGTATGTCTCCGTATAAAATGGTTTATGGTAAAGCATGTCACTTACCTCTTGAATTAGAACATAAGGCATATTGGGCTATTAAAGAGCTTAACTATGACTTCAAACTTGCTGGTGAGAAGAGGCTTTTTGACATTAGCTCACTTGATGAATGGAGAACCCAGGCTTATGAAAATGCCAAGCTGTTTAAAGAAAAAGTTAAAAGATGGCATGATAAAAGGATACAAAAGCGTGAGTTCAATGTAGGTGATTATGTATTGCTATAAAACTCTCGTTTAAGATTTTTTGCATGCAAACTTCTCTCTAAATGGGAAGGTCCTTACGTTATCGAGGAGGTCTATCATTCCGGTGCCATAAAAATCAAAAACGAAGCCACAAATCCGAGGGTGGTGAACGGTCAAAGAATCAAACATTATATCTTAGGTAATCCTACAAATGTTGAAACTAATATCATTGAAACCGTAACCCTGGAGGAATACATAAGGTACACTTTTCGGAACATTTCAGACTCCGAAAAGGAATAGGTATGTGGTGCGGTAAGTAAATGACTCCAAAATAGTTCTAATGGCAATATTTCTCCGTTTTGGAATATATAAAAAATAGGAAAATAAGAATCAGACCGGAAAGGACACGGGGCTTCCACGAGGGTGGAGGGCGTGCCCTACCCCCTGGCGCGCCCCCTGCCTCGTGGGCACCTCGTGTGCTCTCTGGACTCCGTTTTCTTGCACGATACTTCTTTTGGTCGGTAAAAATTCATTATATAATCTACCGAAGGTTTTGACCACCGTATCACGCAAATATCTCATATCTTTGTTTCGAGCTGTTTTTCTGACAGATCTAGATCACCATGGCATCTTCAAGTGCCCCCAAGGACAAGTTCTTTGAGAAGGTCATCAACCCCTACTGTAACGCCCTCGATACGGCTATATCTCCTACGTGTCGAAGCACGACTTAGAGGCATAACCGCATTGAAAGCAATGTCGCAAGTAAGGTAGTCTTCACAACAACCCATGTAAATAGATAATAAATGGAAAGGTACATAGTTGGCTTACACTCGCCACGTCACACAAAGTACATAAATAGCAATACATCATCCAATACACTCATGGTCCGACTAAGGTACCAAAATAAAAGATCAACCCCAACATGCGACATGGTCCCGATCGCCCCAACTGGGCACCACTACTGATCATCAGGGAAAGACACAAAGTAACGGCGTGAGTCTTCGTCGAACTCCCACTTGAGCTCAAGTGCATCATCTGGAACGGAGTCATCGGGCCCTGCATCTGGTTTGGAAGTAATCTGTGAGCCACGGGGACTCAGCAATCTCGCACCCTTGCGATCAAGACTATTTAAGCTTATAGGAAAGGCAAGGTAATATGTGGAGCTGCAGCAAGCGACTAGCATATATGGTGGCTAACCTGTTCGCAAAAGAGAGCGAGAAGAGAAGGTAAAGCACGAACGAAGAACTAGAGAACAAACTACGACAAGCATTACTCCAACACCGTGTTCACTTCCCGGACTCCGCCGAGAAGAGACCATCACGGTAACACACACAGTTGATTCATTTTAATTAAGTTAAGGTTCAAGTTATCTACAACCGAACATTAACAAATTCCCATCTGCCCATAACCGCGGGCACGGCTTTCGAAAGTTCAAATCCCTGCAGGGGAGTCCCAACTTAGCCCATGACAAGCTCTCACGGTCAACGAAGGATATACCTTCTCCCGAGACATTCCGATCAGACTCGGCATCCCGGTTCTACAAGACAACTTCGACAAGTTAAAACAAATCCAGCAACACCGCCCGAATGTGCCGACAAATCCCGTTAGGAGCTGCACATATCTCGTTCTCAGGGCACACTCAGATTGTCCAAACTTCCGCTGGGCCAGCCCAGAGTTGCCCCTGGTGGCGTGGCTGACGAGGTGGACCAACACTCAGAGGAGCACTGGCCCGGGAGGGGGGTTTAAATAAGATGACCCTTGGGCTCCGGAAACCCAAGGGAAAAAGAGGCTAGGTGGCAAATGGTAAAACCAAGGTTGGGAATTGCTGGAAGAGTTTTATTCAAGGCGATTTGTCAAGGGGTTCCCATTATTACCCAACCGCGTAAGGAACGCAAAATCCGGGAATATAACACCGATATGACGGAAACTAGGGCGGCAAGAGTGGAACAAAACACTAGGCAAAAGGCCGAGCCTTCCACCCTTTACCAAGTATATAGATGCATTAAGATAACAAGATAATATAATGATATCCCAACAATAAACAATGTTCCAACAAGGAACGATCTCCAATCTTCACCTGCAACTAGCAACGCTATAAAAGGGGCTGAGCAAAGCGGTAACATAGCCAATCAACGATTTGCTAGGACATGGTAGGTTAGAGGTTTGACATGGCAATTTGGGAGGCATGATAAGCAAGTGGTAGGCATCGTAGCATAGGCATAGCAAAAGAGCGAGCATCTAGCAAAGCAAAGATAGAAGTGATTTCGAGGGTATGATCATCTTGCCTGAAATCCCGCAAGGAAGAAGAACGAGTCCATGAAGAAGACAAACGGATAAGGTCGAACGAATCCTCACAAACGCGACGTTATCGGAACCAACCCGAAGAAGCAACACTGGAAAGAAGCACACAACATAGTAAACAACCACCACATAGACATGGCATGATGCGCAAACAAGTATGATGCATGTCCGGTTTAATGAGGCATGGCATGGCAAAGTGCACCAAACAACACTACAACTTAAGTGGAGCTCAATATGCAACGGAGTTGCATATTGAAGAAAACACCACATGACTTATTTAGTTCGATCTCGTTTAGGTACTCAGCAATATTAAATGTTGATTAACATGGCAAGAGGTGAAACATAATGAAACTATCTAACTAGGCAAGTTTAAATGAGGCCGGAACCACAAAATAACAAGTCCGGAAACTCCTCATATGCATATATTAGGTTTGTTACTGTTCTGCCCTAAACATAATTTTAGAGTTGTTAAACATGCTAGGTGAGTGCATCATGTTAAACTAGGCATTTTTCTACCCCATTTACATATAAGGTTTATTAAAATCCGAGTTACTGTTATTTAGTTATGAATTAAAGCATTTTAGCATGGCATATGGACAAAGTTACACAAACAACATTTTAAACATTTTAAACATAGATGAAAGTTGAAAATTATTAATCTACACAAAATTCTAAGCAAGTTTCATATATTAAGTTTTTCAATCCGATGCACGGTTGTGAAGTTATTAAATGCATGAAGTCTAGGGACTTTTCTGCAAAACTGGTCTCCTCTGGAAAAATAGACAAAATCACAGCAACAGGAAAAAAACATATTGGGCCGAATCTGAAGGCTGGCCCAACGAACAAAGGGGCTAGAGGGGCTTCTCACCTAGTGGGCCTGGCCCAGATCGGGAGGGAGGCTACAGGAGGGGCGCTGGGCCCTGGCGACTCGAGAAAGAGGGCGCGATCAACGCGCTAGCGAAGTAGGGGGGTCGAGACGCTCATCGTCCTCTGCATCTGCTTCGATGCAGAGGACACCGGTGATGCAGGAGGCCGCAGCAGTGGGACTGGCGGCGGCTTGAGGGACTCCGGTGAGGAGGGCGGCGACCTGGAGGCGCGTTCAACACGAGGCGAGGCACTCGACCTGGAGATCAACGAAGGCTCGGCACGTCCTGGAGAAGAAGCACGGGCGACACAGGAGGAGTTCGGGCGCGACGCGAAGAACCAAGGGGCGGCCATGGCGGTGGAGCCTGGGCGCGGCGGCGCTGCTAGTCTGGCGGTGCTCTGACGAAGATGGAGGCGACGGGGTCGCGGACTTGACGAAGGGCGGTGGATTCGAGCAATGGCGCGGCAGAGCTCGGGCCCTGGGATGCTGGCGAGGCGGCCGTCCGAGTGGGAAGACAAGCGCGGGGTCGAGCGCTGCAGCAGGGCGCATGTCTGCTGCGCGGCTCGGGCGTGAGGAGGGATCAGGCGATCGAGGGCGCAGGGGCCCGACCGGGTGTCCTGAAGGTCGAGGTCGCCGTCTCGGGCGTCCATGTCGGTTTCCTTTTATAGAGAGAAGCAAGAGGGAGTTGAGCAGGGGCGCATAGAAGAAAAGAAGGAGATTAAGGGCAGCGCGCGAGGTACTGGCATGGGGGTCTCCGGCGGCGGCATTGGTCGTCGGACGACGAGACGAGGAGGGTCCAGGGACGAGGCATGTCTCGGGTAGGAGAAGGAGGGGCGCTGCGGGATTTGAGTGGCTGTGGTGTGGTGGTTGGCTCGCTGGGGAAAACAAGGGGGAGTGGATGGATCTGGATCCCGAGGAAGATACGGTAGGTGGCGGCGGCTCGACGGGACAAAGTCCCTAGATTTTAGGGTTTGTCCAAAATGACTAAGGGTGGACTATATATATAGGGAAAGAGGGGAGTTTGGATCATCTGATTTAAATTCGATGGTCGAGAATAAATGGGTTAGGAAATCCAAATGAGAAAACGGTGATGTTTTGTAGATGTTTGGGGATGATCCGGATCCAACGGTGACGACTGCCTGGGTCGGGTCCGGGACAATTTCGGACGCGCACGTGAGGGGTTCGATGCATTGTGCAGAGAGGGTTTTTCAGACCGTGCGATCGCATCAGACGACTCCGGACGCGAAGAGGGGTAGGTGGATGGACTAGGTGGGCTGTGGCGGGACTGCGAGGGGGAGAAGAGAGAGAGGGGGCCCGGCATATGTCTCCGGAGACCGAAAACGTCTGATGTTAGACCGACTATAATGTCACTATAGTTATCCGTTGGGCTATCAAACGAACTTCGAATGCGATGAAACTTGGCAGGCGGCCTACCTACAACATAACAACACCACATGCCAACTTTCAACCCATTCCGAGAACATTTTCCGGCCACTTATAAAATACTATTTCGGACATGCCGCAGGCGCGTGCAAGTGTGACTGGGCTCAGAACGGACAACGGACGGAACGAGGAGACCGGGACGGATGCAAGTTTTGAAAACATGCAGATGCAATGCAGATGATGACATGGCAAGATGCAACACGCAAGCGAATGACAAGGCAACAACAGCGAATAACTAGAGGACACCTGGCACAACGGTCTCGGGGCGTTACACCTACCTTGCGGAGGTGCTGCAACACCCTCAAATCATTGAGATGCGTGAGGGGTTATTGCACATCCGCGATGTGGAGGGACCAAGGAGGACCGAAAGCGTGGAGACAAGGCTCGAGGCGATGGAGCAACAAGTTTTCAAGTGTCAGGAGATGGTGGAGCGTGGACTCGACTCCAATCACATAATGATCACGGAGTTCACCAACAACCACAAGCTGGATGCCAACGACATTGGGGATGCCATCTTCAAGCTTCATGAGAAAATCGAGCGCCTCCAAGCCCAGATCTATGACCTGCAAAACCAAAACTATGAGTATGAATATAGATTCAAGAGGATGAGTTTGGCTACAGATTTGAGGATTCCGGAGACTCAATCATCCTTCTATATATGATGGTGAGCCTATGCCTTGGAAGATGGACGACAATCCTACATCATCAACAACTCCTCCGTCACCACTTCCGAGGAAGGAAACATAAACACATGGTATGTGCACTCCCCTTGGCAACTGCCAAGCTTGGGGGAGTGCCCCGGTATCGTATCACCATCACTTTTATCTTTACCATTTTTCTTAGTTCGATCCTTTTGATAATATCTTGATCTAGTAGAATAAAGTTTTAGTATGATCTAGTTGTGAGTTTTGCTTTATGATCCTTCTATGTAATCGAGTCCGTGAGCTATATATAATAAAGTTTAGTGTTGAGTCAAGGGCCTGATTATTTTGCTATGATCTTGAGGGAATAAAATAAAAAGAGAAAGAATAAAAAGAAATAAAGAGATCATATGGATCTTATGGAGAGTAATGAGCTCACATATAAAGAGTATGATGAATAAAAGTTGTTGAGAGTTGACAAACATAGTTTTGGTCATCATTGCAATTAATAGGAAGTAATAAAGAAAGAGAGGTTCACATATAAATATACTATCTTGGACATCTTTTATGATTGTGAGCACTCATTAAAGTATGATATGCTAAAGAGTTGACGTTGGACAAGGAAGACAACATAATGGGTTATGTTTTCTTTTATCTGAGATAAATTATATTGTCATGGATCATCCAACATGTTGAGCTTGCCTTTCCCTCTCTTGCTAGCCAATCTCTTTGCACCAAGTAGAGATACTAATTGTGCTTCCAAATATCCCTAAACCTAGTTTTGCCATGAGAGTCCACCATATCTACCTATGGATTGAGTAAGATCCTTCAAGTAAGTTGTCATCGCTGCAAGCAATAAAAATTGCTCTCTAAATATGTATGACTTATTAGTGCGGAGAAAATAAGCTTTATACGATCTTGTGATATGGAAGAAATAAAAGCGACGAACTGCATAATAAAGGTCCATATCACAAGTGGCAATATAACTATAAATTGACGTTCTTTTGCATTAAGATTTTGTGCATCCAACCATAAAAGCGCATGACAACCTCTGCTTCCCTCTGCGAAGGTCCTATCTTTTACTTTTATCTTCTACCTTATATAAGAGTCATGGTGATCTTCACCTTTCCTTTTTACATTTTATCCTTTGGCAAGCACAATGTGTTGGAAAGATCCAGATACATATAGCTAATTGGATGTGAGTCTGCATGAGCTATTATTGTTGACATTACCCTTGAGGTAAAACGTTGGGAGGCAAAACTATAAGCCCCTATCTTTCTCTGTGTCCGATTAAAACTCCATACCCATAAATATTGCGTGAGTGTTAGCAATTGTGAAAGACTAAATGATAGTTGAGTATGTGGACTTGCTGAAAAGCTCTTATATTGACTCTTTCCTATGTTATGATAAATTGCAATTGCCTCAATGACTGAGATTAGAGTTTGTTAGTTTCCAATGAAGTTTATGATTCATACTTGAAATTGTGATTGGATAGTTACTTTAGCATAAGAGATCATATGACAATATATATATATATATATTGTTGTTCTAAGAATGATCATGATTCCCTCATGTCTGTATTTTATTTTTATCGACACCTCTATCTCCAAACATGTGCACGTATTTTTTGATTTCGGCTTTCGCTTGAGGACAAGCGAGGTCTAAGCTTGGGGGAGTTGATATGTCCATTTTGCATCATGCTTTTATATCGGTATTTATTGCATTATGGGCTGTTATTACACATTATGTCACAATACTTATGCCTATTCCCTCTTATTTTACAAGGTTTACATGAAGAGGGAGAATGCCGGCAGCTGGAATTCTGGGCTGGAAAAGGAGCAAATATTAGAGACCTATTCTGCACAGCTCCAAAAGTCCTGAAACTTCATGGAAGTTATTTCCAGAATATGTAACAATACTGAGCGCAAGAAGTACTAGAGAGGGGCCACCCGCCAGCCACGAGGGTGGGGGGCGCGCCCTACCCCCTTGGGCGCGCCCCCTGCCTTGTGGGCTCCCTAGTGGCCCTCCGATGCCCATCTTCTACTATATGAGGTCTTTCGTCCGAGAAAAAATCATAAGCAAGCTTTCGGGACGAAACTCCGCCACCACGAGGTGGAACCTTGGCGGAACTAATCTAGGGCTCTGGTAGAGCTGTTCTGCCGGGGAAACTTCCCTCCGGGAGGGGGAAATCATCACCATCATCATCACCAACGATCCTCTCATCGGGAGGGCGTCAGTCTCCATCAACATCTTCACCAGCACCATCTCATCTCAAACCCTAGTTCTTCTCTTGTATCCAATCTTTGTATCCAAACCTCAGATTGGTACCTGTGGGTTGCTAGTAGTGTTGATTACTCCTTATAGTTGATGCTAATTGGTTTACTTGGTGGAAGATCATATGTTCAGATCCATTATGCATATTAATACCCCTCTGATTGTGAACATGAATACGCTTTGTGAGTAGTTACGTTTGTTCCTGAGGACATGGGAGAAGTCTTGCTATTAGTAGTCATGTGAATTTGGTATTCGTTCGATATTTTGATGAGATGTATGTTGTCATCCCTCTAGTGGTGCCATGTGAACGTCGACTACATGACACTTCACCATTGTTTGGGCCTAGAGGGAGGCATTGGGAAGTAATAAGTAGATGATGGGTTGCTAGAGTGACAGAAGCTTAAACCCTAGTTTATGCGTTGCTTCGTAAGGGGCTGATTCCATATGTTTCATGCTATGGTTAGGTTTACCTTAATACTTCTGTTGTAGTTGCAGATGCTTGCAATGGGGGTTAATAATAAGTGGGATGCTTGTCCAAGTAAGGACAACACCCAAGCACCGGTCCACCCACATATCAAATTATCAAAGTACCGAACGCGAATCATATGATCGTGATGAAAACTAGCTTGACGATAATTCCCATGTGTCCTCGGGAGCGCTTTTCTCTATAGAAGAAATTGTCCAGGCTTGTCCTTTGCTACAAAAAGGATTGGGCCATCTTGCTGCACTTTATTTACACTTGTTACTAGTTACTCATTACCAATTACCTTATCACAAAACTATCTGTTACTGATAATTTCAATGCTTGCAGAGAATACCTTGCTGAAAATCGCTTATCATTTGCTTCTGCTCCTCATTGGGTTCGACACTCTTACTTATAGAAAGGACTATGATAGATTCCCTATACTTGTGGGTCATCATGGTGGTTTGTTTTCTTTTACTAATGGAGCTCACGAAGATTTTCTTTTAAGTTTTGTGTTGTGAAGTTTTCAAGTTTTGGGTAAGGATTTGATGGATTATGGAACAAGGAGTGGCAAGTGCCTAAGCTTGGGGATGCCCAAGGCACCCCAAGGTAAAATCCAAGGACACCAAAAATCCTAAGCTTGGGGATGCCCCGGAAGGCATCCCCTCTTTTGTCTTCGTTCATCGGTAACTTTACATGGAGCTATATTTTTATTCGCCACATGATATGTGTTTTGCTTGGAGCGTCTTGTATGATTTGAGTCTTTGCTTTCTAGTTTACCACAATCATCCTTGCTGTACACACCTTTTGGGAGAGACACACATGCATTGGAATTTATTAGAATACTCTATGTGCTTCACTTATATCTTTTGAGCTATATAGTTTTTTGCTTTAGTGCTTCGCTTATATCTTTTAGAGCACGACGGTGGTTTTATTTTATAGAAATAATTTATCTCTCATGCTTCACTTATATCATTTTGAGAGTCCTTTAGAACAGCATGGTAATTCACTTTGGTTGTAAATTTTAAATGCTAAGAGAAGTTGGATGCTTGATAGATGGTTTTGAGATATAAAGGTGGTAATATTAGAAGTGTGCTAGTTGAGTAATCGTGAAATTGATGAATACTTGTGTTGAAGTTGGCAAGTCCCGTAGCATGCACATATGGTGAACGTTATGTGACAAATTTGAAGCATGGGGTGTTCTTTGATTGCTTTCCTTATGAGTGGCGTCCGGGGACGAGCGATGGTATTTTCCTACCAATCTATTCCCATAGGAGCATGCACGCAGTGCTTGGTTTTGATGACTTGTAGATTTTTGCAATAAGTATGTGATTTCTTTATGACTAATGTCGAGTCCATGGATTATACGCACTCTCACCCTTCCACCATTGCTAGCCTCTTCGGTACCGTGCATCGCCCTTTCTCACCTTGAGAGTTGGTGCAAACTTTGCCGGTGCATCCAAACCCCGTGATATGATACGCCCTATCACACATAAGCCTCCTTATATCTTCCTTAAGACAACCACCATACCTACCTATTATGTCATTTCCATAGCCACTCCAAGATATATTGCCATGCAACTTTCCACAGTTCCATTTATTATGACATGCATCATCATTGTCATATTGCTTTGCATGATCATGTAGTTGACATCGTATTTGTGGCAAAGCCACCGTTCATAATTTTTTCATACATGTCACTCTTGATTCATCGCAGTCCCGGTACACCGCCGGAGGCATTCACATAGAGTCATATTTTGTTCTAAGTATCAAGTTCTAATTCTTGAGTTGTAAGAAAATAAAAGTGTGATGATCATCATTAGAGCATTGTCCCATGTGAGGAAAGGATGATGGAGACTATGATTCCCCCACAAGTCGGGATGAGACTCCGGACAAAAAAAAGAGAAGAAAAAAAAGAAAGAAAAGAGGCAAAAGAAAATAAGGCCCAAATAAAAAAAGAGAATAATAATAATAAATAAATGAGATAAAAAGAGAGAGGGGACAATGTTACTATCCTTTTTCCACACTTGTGCTTGAAAGTAGCACCATGATCTTCATGATAGAGAGTCTCTTATTTTGTCACTTTCGTATACTAGTGGGAATTTTCATTATAGAACTTGGCTTGTATATTCCAATGATGGGCTTCCTTAAATGCCCTAGGTCTTCGTGAGTGTGACGCCCCAAGACCGGAGCTTCCGATGCCTTCTGTCGGTGTCAAAACCGGCGGATCTCAGGTAGGGAGTCCCGAACTGTGCGTCTAGGCTGGATGGTAACAGGAGGCAGGGGACACGATGTTTTACCCAGGTTTGGGCCCTCTTGATGGAGGTAAAACCCTACGTCCTGCTTGATTGATATTGATGATATGGGTAGTACAAGAGTAGATCTACCACGAGATCAGAGAGGCTAAACCCTAGAAGCTAGCCTATGGAGATAGTCCGGCTGTCCGAAGACCCCCTAATCCAGGACTTCCTCAGTAGCCCCTGAACCAGGCTTCAATGACGATGAGTCCGGTGTGCAGTATTTTCTTCGGCATTGCAAGGCGGGTTCCTTCTCCGAATACATCACAGAAGAATTTGAATACGAGGATAGTGTCCGACCCTGCAAAATAAGTTCCACATTCCACCGTAGAGAGAATAATATTTTCGCAGATCTAATTTGCTGGCTTGTTTTGGCAGCATGACGTTACGTCATGGCCCGGTGATTATTCGAACCATTTCTTTTAACCAGCCCCGCACATAACGCGAGGCAGTTTTTCGACACGTCTTGTCAAAGCAGAGATCGTGTCTGTCGGTGTCAAAACCGGCGGATCTTGGGTAGGGGGTCCCGAACTGTGCGTCTAGGCTAGATGGTAACAGGAGGCAAGGAACACGATGTTTTACCCAGGTTCAGGCCCTCTTGATGGAGGTAAAACCCTACGTCCTTCTTGATTAATATTGATGATATGGGTAGTACAAGAGTAGATCTACCACGAGATCAAGGAGGCTAAACCCTAGAAGCTAGCCTATGGTATGATTGTTGTAAGATGATGTTGTCCTATGGACTAAAACCCTCCGGTTTATATAGACACCGGAGAGGGTTAGGGTTACACAAAGTCGGTTACAATGGTAGGAGATCTTGAATATCCGCATCGCCAAGCTTGCCTTCCACGCCAAGGAAAGTCCCATCCGGACACAGGACGGAGTCTTCAATCTTGTATCTTCATAGTCCTGGAGTCCGGCTGAAGGTATAGTCCGGCTACCCGAACACCCCCTAATCCAGGACTCCCTCAGTAGCCCCTGAACCAGGCTTCAATGACGACGAGTCCGGCGCGCAGATTGTCTTCGGCATTGCAAGGCGGGTTCCTCCTCCTAATTCTTCATAAAAGTTTGTAAACACCAAGAGTAGTGTCCGGCTCTGCAAAATAAGTTTCCACGTATTGCCATAGAGAGAATAATATTAACACAAATCTAATCTGCTGACGTATTCCGCAGCGTAACATCACACTACAGCCAAGCCTTTATCCGAATCGTTTTCACTTCTCCACCTCAACGCGTTTTGCGAGGCGGTTTCTTTGGCACGTCTTGTCAAAGCAGAGATCGTGTTCCCTTTATTTACAGGATTCTCATCAATACGGACGTGGGTAACCCAATCGTGCCCGTTAGCATGTCTTCTCGATTAAAGGCGAGTCCCAAACGGTTACGAGGAGGGCTCTTGGTATTCGACCTCTTATAAAGAGACCAAGGCCTTACTCCTTTTCTCCAATCTCAAAACAAGTTCGCCCGTCGCCTCGAGTTCCAGCACCCTAGGATCCAGATTCCAGGCGCTTCGGACCTTTGACAATGTCCGGTTTCGACCTTCAAGGGCGATGGATGCCCTCCTCCGTTACGGAGGAGGACATGCTAAAGTTGAGAGAGGCTAAGTTCTTGACCGCCGAAATTTTGCATAGGTTGCCTGCTCAAAGGTAGGCTATTCCCAGTCCCCAGCTCGGTGAGAGCATAGTGTTCATGTCTCACTTCCTTCGGGGGTTAGGCTTCCCGATGGATCCCTTCGTGAGGCGGCTGATGTTCTATTATGGGCTGGAATTTCATGACTTAGCTCCAGAGTCCATCCTCCACATTTTCTCATTCATCATTGTGTGCGAAGCGTTCCTCCGTGTTACTCCTCACTTTGGATTATGGCTCAAGACTTTTGGAGTGGAGCCGAAGATGATCGAGGGACGGCACGCAGAGTGCGGAGGCGCTGTCATAAGTAAGAATGCTGATGCTCCATGGCCCGAGGGCTCCCTTCAAGAGGAGCTCGGCTTGTGGCAACAAGAGTGGTTCTATATCACCGCTCCCAAGAGCGCCAAGTGGGTGGCGCCTCCCACCTTTCACTCGGGTCCCCCACCACGGCTAGCGTCATGGGTCAACAAAGGATTAGGTTGGGGGTTATCCAAAGACGTGCCCTTGTTGCAGGGCCGCATTAGGGATCTCTTAGAAAGAGACCTCACCCTGGTCAAGGTGACGCAGGTCATGCTGATTCGCCGAACACTGCCCGGCAAACGTCGCACCCTTCGTCTGTGGGAGTTTAATCCGGAGGGACCACGAGCTCTCCAGCATTTTATGGGCGCAACACCCGTGGAGATGTATAAAATGTTCTTCGGATCACAAGCAATGTGTCCGGATTTGACCGAGGACGCAGGTTTGAGCCGCAATCGCCCGGATACTCAAGTAAGTAACCTTGTGCCCGGACTCGCTATCCGTAAAATTGTCATAAACTCGCCCCTAAAAGAGCTGCCCTTTTAAACATGAGTGGATAGCGAAGGCAAAGCTGATCAGGTGTCCGGCTCCCCTTCCCGAGACCAGGTCGGATCCCGTGCTAGTCAGGATGTTGAAGATCGTGCCTTTGGAGGGAAGTGAGGGGGAGGACAAGGAAACTATGGCCTCCTCAAAGGAGGCTGCTCTGAAGGGAGGAACCGACAATTCCTCTCCTGAGGGGAAGAAGAGGGCCACCTCTGACAACCCGGAGACCATGGCCTCAAAGCAGGGGAAAAAGTCCTCGTCAGAGGGTCCGACGTCGGGGAGATCCTCGGCCGAACTATGCCCTCAAAGGGATCAGCCCTCCAGCGAGCTGTAAGTAGAGAAAGATTTTCCTTTAGAGGGATGAGAGAAACCCTTGCTTTTTATCTGAGAAGATTAACCGAAATTTTACTTTGTAGCTCGGACCTCAGCCCTTCTCAGCAGAGCTCGTCTTCGGGGGATCTTCTTCTGGAGATGATGGGGAGTGGAACGCCTCCCCCTGTCGTACCGCCTGGCGAGGGGGCGACCCTGAGGTGTCATCGCGGAGGGTTTCTCCGAATCCGGCAGGGGTGGAAGGTAGCCATATGGCCCCCCAAGGTTCTCCGCGTCCGGCCTTCGATGGAGGTCGTAGGACGAGTCTGGCACCGTCCGGTGTGCGGTCGGAGGAGCTGATGATTCTGCTGGGGCGAGCTTCTATCTCAGAGGAGCACAGTGCATTGATGGGTACGGTGATTGGAAGGATTTCGTCCGTGGAAAGCGGATTGCATGAGGCCGTCAGAAGTTTGCTGACGGGTTTTGAGGTACGTTTGATAATGTACTTCTTTGTCAGTTGCGCATAGACAAGATGCGCCTTGTGTAGATAGTAGCCCCTGAGACTCTGTGCGTTGTCAAAATTGACGGCGCGCAGAGGATCCTAATCCCAGGTCTAAAATGCCTCCTTTGTATACAGGCGGCGAAGTGTCCGGAATCGAGCCGGACTGATGATTTTGCCGAACTAAAGCGGCAACTTGACGTGGCAGATGCCGACATCACGCTCGTCAACGAGCGGCTTGATGAGGCTCAAGGTATGCAATTCCTCGGGTGGCATCTGGTAAGAGGAGCTTTATGCCAGTATCTTACAATGTGTGTGCTTGACGCAGATGGTGCGGCCGCCGTGGAGAGTCTTCGGGCGGAACTTGCTCGAGCTAAGGAACAAGCCAGGAAAGGTGATGTGGCTGCCGAGAAGGCCCTTGAAGACCTGAGAGCCAGATAGGCTGCTCACTGCCGAAGCAAGAAGGAGATGGCCGAGATGGCCGTGAAGTTAAAAAGCGTTGCTGACCATTGCAAGCTTCTTGAGAAAGAAGACCGGGCGAGACAGACGAACTTAGAGAAGGCCGTTGCTGATGCCAAGGACGCTTGCTCTGCGATGAGAGCTGCAAAGGAAGAGCTGCGTCAGGTCGGACAGATTGCGGCTGGAAAGCCCTTTATGCTGCGGAGGAAGTTTTGCGATCCGAAGTTTGCTCCGTTGGACCAGATGTGGAGTGTGGAGGACACCTATCTGGATTTGGCAGCGAGTGCTGCTGATGCGACCGAACACTTTCGAGATCAAGAAGATCGAGAAGTGGAAAGGCTTTTCTGGTTGCAGTTTCATAATCCAGAGCATCCACTGGCAGTGGACGATCGTCTGGCTCAATGGGCCGAACTGAATAGATTGTCCGGACTCGCCATGAAGTACGTCATAGGTCATCTGTGGCCTGGGAGATCGGAGCCGAAGAGTTATTTCAGCTTGGTGCAGCAATTCCTTGGCGCGATGCCACGTATCAATGCGATGAAGAGGTCAACATGCATAAAGGGCGCGCGGATGGCTCTTGCCCGTGTCAAGACATACTGGGCAGAGATGGAGACCACCGTTGTTGCATCCCGAGATTCGGACGAAAGCCGAGTACCCTCCGAGCACTATTTTCAGGAAGTCCTTGAAGGCGCTATGTAATAGAGACGCAGTGCTCGAAGGATGCTATGTTCTGATAGCATATGTAAAGCAATATTTTGATGAATTGTAGTAGCCTTTTATACTTGTGCCTTCAAGTTTTTGGAACACCTCCTGTGCGGCCGTTTTAAGGTATATATACAAAATCTAAAAGATGGCAGTCGTTGGCTTCAGCCCCCACGCACATAGTGCGGGGGTGCTCGCAGAAGGCGCATTTTCACACTTAATCCAACGTCTTGGTCCTACAAAGGAGGTGATAGCGCAGCGAGCTAGGCAACCGGACTATAATGCTTTAACACTTTCACTTAGCCATAGGAGCTTGACAATGGGACTATTTAGGTAGCCCCTTGGTGGCGACTGCGCTCGCCCGAATTCGGGGTGCGTATGTGCCTGGCCGGGAAACGGCCCTTCGTTAATGTGGAGGAATCCTACAGATTCTGGAGAGTCATCGAGTGGTTGACCAGTCTCACACCATATCATGACAGTCGGTTTTCGGCTTTCTCTACTGAGGTGCTCGCCTGGCCGAACCAGGGCATAATCATAGTAGTTCTCCTGGTGCCGCCTTAGCCGATAGAGCGGAACCTAAGGCGGCCGAACACAGGAGCCGGGCAACCCAACATTTGACCAAAATCATGACTCGGAGCTGATGCATATAAGGCCAAACTCGCGACGCCGAACACTCCCTAAGGTATTCGGTCTTTATGAGAGTGGGCGAGGTAACGCCCTGAGGTATAAGCCCCTAGTGTCCAGGTACGCGCAAGAATTCTGACGTGGCCACATGCCAAGACGCCAGCCTCCTCCTAGGTCATAGAACCAGGGGATGTGTATCAACAAGAGACAGTAAAAAAGGTTTACACAGGGTCTTAATCTGAAAATAATCCTTGGAATGGGTCCCTACTGCACGTCTGCGCCTGTGTCTCCGTTGTGCCGTATCCTGGACGGGCGCAGCACGACGTCTATCTGTAAAAAGAGAGCAACTAAGTTGAAAAAAGGGGCGTGCCGAACAAAGGTTATATGAAATAAACAAAGTGTAAAGTAAAATATGGAAAGTTGAGCTTTATTGTCTCTTATTTTATACGTGTGAAGCCCCTAGTGCAGGGGTATATGGCCACTAAGCCTTTATCAACGATACTTTTGTGCCAGACTCGTCTATCCGTGTCCGTGGTCTTAATGACCTGTTCCGATGTTCTGGCTGGTGAAGCTATTGTATTGTGGGGCTGTTAAAGCGGCCGCACAATCCTCTGCTTGGGGGAGGCGCCCTCACTGCTTCCCCTTTAAGGAGATGATGCCGCGTGGACCGGGCATCTTAAGCGTAAGAGATGCATAATGCGGTATTGCGTTAAAGCGGGTGAAAGCTTCGCGTCCCAGTAGTGCTTGATAGCGACTTGAGAATGGGACAAAGTGGAAAGTCAGCTTTTCGCGACGGAAGTTATCGGCAGAGCCGAAAATAACCTCGAGCCGGAGAAAACCCATGCAATGGGTGTCCGGATCTGGCGTTACTCCTTGAAAGGAGGTTTTGCTGTGGCAAATTATTTTTGGGTCGATCCCCATGTGGCGGATTGAGTCTTGATATATCAGGTTGAGTCCGCTGCCACCGTCCATAAGGACATTTGAAAACTGGAGTCCGCCAATTACTGGATCGAGTACCAGGGCAGTCCAGCCTGGGTTCCTGATACTCCTAGAATAATCCAGATGATCGAAGATGATTGGTTTTGACAACCAGTGGCGGGATTCCTTTGGGATAGGCCGTGGGGCGCGTACCTTTATGGGCGCCGCACATTTTGTTATGTGGAGTAAGTTTACTGTTTTTACTTCTTGTGGGAAATTCTTTTGTTTCCTGGTACTCTGCTTTTGGGGTTCGTCCTCGTCTTCGCTTGGTGTGTCGAGCCCCTTGTGTTCGGCGTTGAGTCTGCCGGATTGTTTGAAAACCCAACAATCTCTATGGGTATGGTTAGCAGGCTTTCCAGGAGTACTGTGTATTTGACATATCCTATCCAAGATTTTGTTTAGGTTGGATAGGTCGTCCCTGTTATCTTGGAGGGGCGGCTTTTCCTGATTCTGTCGTGAGCTTTTGAATCCAGCGTTGACTGCCGTGCTCTTCGGAATTTTTTCCTTAGTCCGGCGACGATCCTTATTGCGTCGCGGTTTTCTGTTTCCATCCCTAGTTTCGGATGTACTTGGGTCGCTAGTGCCGCATCTTGCCAACCAGCTGTCCTCTCCTGCGCAAAAGCGGGTCATGAGGCTTGTTAGTGCGGCCATTGTTCTTGGCTTTTCTTGGCCGAGGTGTCTGGCGAGCCATTCGTCTCGGACATTATGCCTGAAAGCTGCTAAGGCTTCAGCATCCGGATAGTCGACTATCTGATTCTTTTTAGTAAGAAATCTATTCCAGAATTGCCGAGCTGACTCTCCGGGCTATTGAGTTATGTGACTAAGATCGTCTGCATCCGGAGGGCGGACATAGGTCCCCTGAAAATTTTCTCGGAAAGCGTCCTCGAGCTCTTCCCAACTTCCGATTGTGTTTTCAGGAAGGCTTTTAAGCCAATGCCGGGCTGGCCCTTTAAGCTTGAGGGGTAAGTATTTTATGGCGTGGAGGTCATCTCCTCTAGCCATATGTATGTGGAGGATATAATCCTCGATCCAGACTCCAGGGTCTGTTGTTCCATCATATGCCTCTATGTTTACGGGTTTGAATCCCGCTGGAAATTCATAATCCAGGACCTCATCGGTGAAACATAGGGGGTGTGCGGCACCCCTATATTTGGGTGTGCCGGATTCTGATAATGGCTTTATTGCATTGCTTATGAGAGCTTGCTTTCTTGGCCCATAAATGGACCTGGCTGGGCCGCGATGCGAATCCTTAAGTGGGTCGCATGCCGGCTTGAGTGCGGCGCTGCTTGCCGCTTTATGCTGGCCATGGGGTCGTCTATCCGACCGTGTGGCTTTCTTACTTTTTGAATGCGAGGGCTCTAAGGCCTCCTCGTCGAATTCGGGCAGTAGCTTTCTCCTCGGATAGCTTTTAGTGCGGCGACTGTCGCCGTATTTGTCTGCGGTATTGATTACTTTACTCCATCTGATCCTGAGTGCATCTTCCGCAGTTTTTAGCTTCCGCTTCTGCTTTTTCAGGCTGCGTGCGGTTGCAACGAGCCGTTTGTGGAGGTTCTTCTGCTTCGTGGGCTTGTCTGGCGTAGGGTCGTCCGGAGTGCCATTTTCGCCGGGGGAGGAATGTTCGGTTTCTCTATCCGGGTTGTCCTATTCGGACGGTTGCTCTAAGGCATGCTCGTCGTCTACCGGCTCATCCTGCTCTATGGCTGGGTCTTTATCGAGGCGGGGCTTGGGTCGGCGTTTACGCCAACGCTTTGATTGTTTTTCGAGAGATCGATCCCTCTTTCCATCCCCGTTTTCCTTGTTGTTGCTTCCTTTAGGGGTATCCACCATGTACACATCGTGAGATGAGGTGGCTGTCCAATGCCCTATAGGCGTTGGTTCTTGGTTGTCTCCTGCATCGTCGTCCATACCGTCGATGTCTTCGGAGTCGAAGTCGAGCATGTCGGTTAAGTCGTCGACAGTGGCTACGAAGTGGGTGGTGGGTGGGTTTTGAATTTTTTCATCATCCGAATCCCATCCTTGCTGACCGTAGTCCAGCCAGGGCTCTCCTGATAAAGAGAGAGACTTTAGCAAATTCAGGATGTCGCTGAAGGGCGAGTGCTGAAAGATGTCTGCGGCGGTGAACTCCATTATCGACGCCCAATCGGATTCGATCGGCAGGGGCGCGGGGGGCTCGGAGTTCCGAAAGGAATCCGGCTCCTCGGAGTCACGGGCCATGCGGAGTGCGGGGCTGCAGTTCGGCTCGATTGCCTCTGAGATCGCAGCCCCTGAGGCAGCGTCCAACCGCTGATCCTCGATCGGCGCAGTAGGCTCCGAATCAATGGTCGGAACCAATGCGTGTGCGGCCTCCAAGGCGCTGTTCGGCGGCAGAGCTATATCATGCCCATCGAGACAGTGTGGCACGCTTGGCTGTGGCTCGAATCCGTCGAAGATCAAGTCCCCACGGATGTCAGCCGTGTAGTTTAGGCTTCCAAACCTGACCTGATGGCCAGGGGCATAACTTTCGATATGCTCAAGGTGGCCAAGCGAATTGGCCCGCAGTGCGAAGCCGCCAAAGACGAAGATCTGTCCGGGGAGAAAAGTCTCACCCTGGACTGCATCGTTGTTGATGATCGAAGAAGCCATCGGGCCTAAAAGCGACGACACAGAGGAACTCTCAATGAAAGCACCAATGTCGGTGTCAAAACCGACGGATCTCGGGTAGGGGGTCCCGAACTGTGCGTCTAGGCCAGATGGTAACAGGAGGCAAGGAACACGATGTTTTACCCAGGTTCGGGCCCTCTTGATGGAGGTAAAACCCTACGTCCTGCTTGATTAATATTGATGATATGGGTAGTACAAGAGTAGATCTACCACGAGATCAAGGAGGCTAAACCCTAGAAGCTAGCCTATGGTATGATTGTTGTATGATGATGTTGTCCTACGGACTAAAACCCTCCGGTTTATATAGACATCGGAGAGGGTTAGGGTTACACAAAGTCGGTTACAATGGTAGGATATCTTGAATATCCGCATCGCCAAGCTTGCCTTCCACGCCAAGGAAAGTCCCATTCGGACACGGGACGGAGTCTTCAATCTTGTATCTTCATAGTCCTGGAGTCCGGCTGAAGGTATAGTCCGGCTACCCGAACACCCCCTAATCCAGGACTCCCTCAGTGTCCCCTTATTACGGGATTCTCATCAATACGGGCGTGGGTAACCCAACTGTGTCTAGGACTCCTAGATTATAGGCAAGTCCTAAACGGCTACGGAGAGGACGCTTGATATTCACCCTCTTTATAAAGGGACAAGGTTTTCGCTTTTTCCCTCTCGTGCTCAATCGAACCCTTCCCCCGCCTCGAGTTCTAACACCCAAAGCCCAGGTTAGGTGCTCCGGATCTTCATTCATGTCCGGATCCAGCCTTCAAGGCTGATGGATGCCCTCCTCCGTTACGGAAGAGGACATTAAGAAGTTGAGGGAGGCCAGATACCTGACCGTCGAGGTTTCGCATCGGCTGCCTTCTCGAGGGCAGATCGTCCCTACTTCCGAACCCAACGAGAACGTCGTGTTCGTCTCCCACTTCCTCCGAGGTCTAGGCCTCACTCTGGATCCCTTCGTCAGGGGTTTGATGTTCTATTACAGGCTAGATTTCCACGATCTAGCTACGGACTCCTTTCTCCACATCTCGACATTTATTGTCGTGTGTGAGGCCTTCCTCCGCGTTACCCCTCACTTCGGCCTGTGGCTCAAGACCTTTGAAGTAAAGCCGAAGATGATCGAGGGGCAACATGCAGCGTGTGGAGGTGCATCAATAGGCAAGATGGCAGGAGCTCCATGGCCGAAAGGTTCCTTTCCAGAGGTGTCCGAATTATGGCAACGGGAGTGGTTTTACGTCACGGCTCCCAGAAGTGCCAAGTGGGCGGCTGCCACCGCTTTTCGCTCGGGCCCCCCACCACAACTGATGTCATGGATTAGCAGAGGTCTGAGCTGGGGTCCAGCCAAGGACGTGCCTATACTGCAAAGCCGCATCCGAGATCTCTTCGAGGGAGATTTTAATTTGGTTGTGGTAATACATGTTATGCTGGTTCGTCAAGTCCAGCCTTGCAAACGCCGGCCCCTTCGGTTGTGGGAGTTCAACCCAGAGGGATCGCATGCCATTCAAAGTTTCCTCGGCCTGACACACAAGGAGATGTACAAGTCATTCTTCGGACCTCAAGTAGAGTGTCCGGATATTACCGAGGACGTGGGCCTGAGCAGTAACCGCGCCGCCGAACAAGTAAGAAATCCTCTGGCCGAACACACTATCTTTTATTCGTCACGAAGTTATTTCTGAGAGTTCACTTTTTGACCAGGACTGGCTAACAAAGGCGAAGATGATTCGGTGTTTGGCCCCCCTCCCTGAGGGTTTGGAAAATCCGGTATTGGAAAAGATGCTCGAGGTCGCACCTTGCCCGGAGCCCTCGAAGGAAGATACCGGGGGGGATAATACGGGCGGATGCAGGCCCCCATCGCTGCCCGTTCCAACCGAGGGAATGAGCGTCTCCACGAAGGAGGACAACCGGGGGAGGAAAAGGACTGCTTCCGAGGATCTGGAAGCCGAAGCCTCCAAACGGGAGAAGAAGTCTCCCACAGAGGGTCCTGCCTCGGGGGGTGCTTTTGCCGCACAAAGTCCGCGGGGGGATCAGCCCTCCAACGAGTCGTAAGTGATCCAAAATACTTTAATAGTAAAGGTATGCTATCTTTTTTCTGAGAAAATAACCACCGCATATATCTTGCAGTTCGGGCCTTAGCCCCTCTCAGCTAAGCTCGTCTTCGGGGGATCTTCTTCCAGAGATGATGGAGAGCGAAACGCCTCCCCCGGACTCCTCCGCTCAAGAAGCGGGCGACCCCGAAGTGTCGTCACGGAGGGCCTCTCCGGATCCGGTGAGGCCAGAAGATAATCCCATAGACCCCCGAAGTCCCCAACTTCCGGCTCCCGAAGAGAGCAGACAAAAGAGTCCAGCACCGTCTGGTGTGCGGTCGGACGTTCTGAGGGAGTTGGTGGGGCGAGCGGCCATCTCAGAAGAACACCGTATGCTGATGGGTACGGTGATGGAGAGAATCTCATCCGCCGAAAGCGGATTACATGAAGCCTTTATGAGTCTACTGACAGGCTTTGAGGTACGTGAGATAATATGTGATAGTACTGCACATGTTAGGTGTGCCCTGTGTAGATAGTAGCCCCTGAGACTCTGGTTGTCGTCGAGAACGGCGGCGAACAGAGGATCATATTCCCAGGCAATAACCAGACTGCCCCTATGTGCAGGTGGTGGAAGCTCCGGTGGCTAGCCGGACTAGTGAGTTTGCCAAATTAAAACGACAACTGGATGCGGCAGACGCCGACATCAAGCTTGTTAACAAGAGGCTTGACGAGGCACAGGGTAAGTGTTATTATCTGGTGAACGCCACATAGTAAGATCAGCATGATGCCAGTATCTTTAATATGTTGTGACTGTAGATGGAGCTGCCACCGTGGAAACCTTGTGGGCAGAACTTGCCCGAGCCAAGGAACAAGCAAGGATTAGTAATGCCGCTGCTTTGAAGGCAGCCGAAGAGTTGAAAGCCGAGAAGGCCGCACATTGCGAGAGCCAAGAGAAGGTGGCCAAGATGGCTGTAGAATTAAAAGACACTGCCGACCGTTGCCGGGTCCTTGAAAAAGAAAACCGAGCGAAGGCAACGGACCTTGAGAAGGCCACGACGGCGGACAAAGACACCCGTTCTGCTATGAGAGGGAAGAAGGAGGAGCTGCGGGAAGCCGGGGATATTGCGGCTGGGAAACTCTTCATGTTACGGAGGAAGTTCGAAGATCCACGGTATGCCCCTCTGGATCGGTTGTGGAGTTCGGCAGATGCGTATATGGATTTGGCGGCGAGCGCTGCCGATGCGGCCAAGTACTTCCAAGGTCAGACATATCGTGAAGTGGACAAGCTTTTCTGGTCGCAATTCCATGTTCCAGAGCGTCCGCTTTCATTGACTGACCAGCTAGCCAAATGGGCCGAACTGAATAGGTTGTCCGGACTCGCCATGAGGTCTGTTGTGGATCAGCTATGGCCGGAAAAGCCAAAGCCGAACAGCTATTTCAGCTTAGTGCAGCAGTTCCTTGGTGCGGTGCCGTGCATTAATGCGATGAAGAGGTCGGCGTGCATAGAAGGCTCGTGGATGGCCCTTGCTCGTGTTAAAGCATACTGGGTGGAGATGGACGCTACCACTGTTGCGGCACAGGGTTCAGCCATAGGCCGAGTGGCTGCCGAGCATTATTTCGAGGAGGTTCTCGAGGGTGCTCGTTTGATAGAGGCCCAGTGCTCGAAGAATATTATGTTTGAGTGATATGTATTCTCATTGTAAACACAATGCTTTTATGAAGTTTTTATAAGGCTATGTTTATACTTTTGCCTGAAAGTAGTATGATGCCTCCTATGCGGCCGTTTATGTATACATGTGTATAACCTGAAAGATTGTAGCCGTCGGCTTCAACCCCCACACATATAATGCGGAGATGCTCGCAAAAAACATGTGTTCACACTTAACCCACCATCTTGGTCCTATTAAGGAGGTGATAGCGTAGCGAGCGAGGCAACCGGACTATAATGCTTTAACACTTTCACTTAGCCATAGGAGTTTGACAGTGGGGCTACTAGATAGCCCCTGGTGGCTCCGCACTCTCCCGATCGCGGGGTGCGTACATGCCTGGCCGGAAAATGGCCCTTCGTTAAGGCGGAGGAATTCTAACATTCCGATAGGTCATCGAGTGGTTGACCAGTCTCACGCTATATCATGACAGTCAGTTTTCGGCTTTCTCTACTGAGGTGCTCGTCCGGATGAACCAGGGCACAATCGTAGTAGTTCTCCTGGTGCTACCTTAGCCGATAAAGCGGAACATAAGGCACCAAAACACAGGAGCCGGGCAAACCCAACATTTGACCAAAGACAATGATTCGGAGCTGATGCATACAAGGCCAAACTCATGACGCCGAACACTCCCTAAGGTATTCGGTCTTTATGGTATAAACCGGGCCTAAATAGTGCCCTTTGTAAGAAGCCCCTTGTGTCCAGGTACGTGCATTATTCTGACGTGGCCACATGCCAAGACGTCAGCATCCTTCTCAACTGTGCCGAGAATTCGGTGGATATGTATCAACAAGAGACAGTAAAAAAGGTTTACGCAGGGTCTTAATCTAAAAAGAATCCTTGGAGCGGGTCCCTGCTGCACGTCTGCGCCTGTGTCTCCATTGTGCCATATCCTGGACGGGTGTAGCACGACGATCATCTGTAAAAGAGAGGAACTTAGGTGAAAAAGTTGTCGTGCAAAAAGATAGTTTTTAAAGAAACCATGTATAATTCAAGATGAGTAGAAATTGCCACTTGTCTGCGCGCGTTGAGCCCCTTGTATTTGTAATAGGGGTGTGACCATTGATCCGGTATGAATTACATATAGCTGCGCCGAACTCGACTAACCGTGTCCGAGGTCTTGACGACCTGTTAAATGCTTTAGTTGGTGAGGCCGTTTTTAGTGTGCGGCTGCCAAGGCAACCGCACTCTCTTCGGCGCGCAAAGATTGCTTAATACGTCCGTTTACTGTAATGATGCCACATGGGCCGGGCATCTTGAGTGTGAGGGAAGCGTAGTGCGGTATTGCATTAAAGCGAGCGAAAGCTTTGCGTCCGAGTAGTGCTTGATAGCCACTTTGGAACAGAGCGATGTTGAAGGTTAAATGTTCACTATGGAAGTTATCGGGGAAGCCGAATATAACCTTTAGTAGCAGGGAGCCCGTGCAATGAGCCCCTGGGCCTGGCATTACTCCTTTAAAGGTAGTATTGCTATGGCAAATTTTTGTTGGGTCTATCCCCATTTCGCGGATTGTGTCCTGGTATATCAGGTTTAGACTGCTGCCACCGTCCATCAGGACTCGTGTGAAGTGGTATCCGTCAATTATTGGGTCTAATACCAGGGCAGCCCATCCTGCACGCCGGATACTTGCTGAGTATTCACGATGGTCAAAAGTGATCGGTTGAGACGACCAGTGGCAGGACTCCGCGGTGATAGGCCCTTGGGCATATTTTTCTGGGAGTGCCGTTTTGTTTCTTCCTTTGATCACGTGTAACACGTTTACTGTTTTGACTTCTGGTGGAAATTTCTTTTGTTCCCCAGTGTCTTTCTTGAGAGGCTCATCCTCGTCTTCGCTTGGTGTATTCTCCCCCTTGTGTACGGCGTTGAGCTTGCCGGACTTCTTGAAGACCCAACATTCTCTATGGGTATGATTAGCGGGTTTACCAGGGGTGCTATGGATCTGACATATTTGGTCCAGAATTTTGTTTAGGCTGGATAGTTCGTCTCTAGCGCCTTTAGAGGGCGGCTTTTGCTGACCTGGCCGAGAGCTTTTGAATCCAGCGTTTACTGCCGTGCTCTTCGTGTTGTCTTCTTTATTCCGGCGTTTGTTATTGCTGTTGCGCCATGATTTCCCGTTTCCATCTCTAACTTCAGATGTACTGGGGTCGCTAGTGCTGCATCTGGCTAGCCAGCTGTCCTCACCCGTGCAAAAGCGGGTCATGAGGCTTGTTAATGCTGCCATTGTTCTCGGCTTTTCTTGGCCGAGGTGTCTGGCAAGCCATTCGTCACGGACGCTATGCTTAAAAGCTGCCAAGGCTTCGGCGTCCGGACAGTCGACAATTTGGTTCTTTTTAGTAAGAAACCTGTTCCAAAGTTTTCAGGCTGACTCTCCGGGCTGTTGAGTTATATGACTCAAATCGTCCGCGTCCGGAGGTCGGACATAAGTCCCTTGAAAATTTGCCCGAAAAGCGTCTTCAAGCTCTTCCCAGCTTCCAATGGAGTTTTCGGGGAGGCTTTTAAGCCAGTGATGAGATGGCCCTTTGAGCTTGAGGGGTAAGTACTTGATGGCGTGGAGATCATCTCCTCGAGCCATATGGATATGGAGGATATAGTCCTCAATCCAGACCCCAGGGTCTGTTGTTCCGTCGTATGCCTCTATGTTTACGGGTTTGAATCCCTCTGGAAATTCATGATCCAACGCCTCGTCGGTGAAACATAGGGGGTGTGCAGCACCCCTGTATCTGGGTGTACTACGTTGTTCGGATGTTTGTTGTGTTACATCGTATGCTGGGGCGCGCTTGCGTGGTCCATAGATGGATCTGGTTGCGCCGTCCTTTTGGTGCGAGCCCTCGCGTGGATCGCGTATTGGCTTGTGAGTGGCGTTGTTTGCCGCTCGATGTTGGCCGTGAGGTCGTCTATCTGGCCAGGTGGCTGTTTTAATTTTTGGTTGTGGGGGGTCTGAGGCCTCCTCATCGAATTCAGGTAGCAACTTCTGCTTTGGGTAGCTCTTGGTGGGGTGATTGTCGCCGTACTTCGTTGCTGTGTTGAGTACTTTACTCCATCTGATTTGGAGTGTGTCCTGCGTAGCCTTGAGCCTTTGCTTCTGCTTTTTCAGACTCCTCGCCGTGGCAACAAGCCTTTGACGGGCATTCTGCTGCTCCGGGTGCCTGTCCGGCGTTATGTCGTCCGGACTATTATCTTTAACAGAATTAGTTTGTTCGGTTTGATTCTCCGTATTGCCGTAGTCCGGCAGTGGTTCGCCTTGCTCCAACGCTGGGTTTGTATGATCGTTATTTCTGCTGAGGCGAGATTTGGGGCGGCGCTTGCGCCGCCGCTTTGACTGCTTCTCGAGGGAACAAGCCTTCGGTGCGTCCTTCCGTTCCTCGTCGTCGTCTTCTTTTGGTGTGTCCACCATGTATATGTCATATGATGAGGTGGACGTCCAGCGCCCTGTGGGCGGTGGTTCCTCTTCGCCTCCCGCATAGTCGTCCATACCGTCGATGTCTTCAGAGTCGAAGTCGAGCATGTCGGTTGAGTCATCGACAGTGGCTATTAAGTGGGTGGTGGGTGGGCGTCGAATTTCTTCGTCGTCCGCATCCCAATCCTGTTGGCCATAATCCGGCCAGGGCTCTTCTGACAAAGAGAGAGACCTTAGTGAATTCAGAATGTCGTCGACGGGCGAGTGCTGAAAGATATCCACGGTGGTGAATTCCATGATCGGCGCCCAATCGAATTCGATTGGCAGGGGCGTGGATGGTTCGGAGTTCGAAAAAGAGTCCGGCACCTTGGAGTCACGGGCTGCGCAGAGGGTTAGGCTGGTGTTCGGCTCGATCGCCGTTGAGACTGAAGCCCCTGAGGCGGTGTCTAACCACCCGTCCTCGACTGGCGCAGTTGGCTCCGGGCTAAGGGTCGGAGCTGACGCGGGCGCAGCCTCTGGGGTACTGTTCGGCGGCAGAGCTAGGTCATACCCATCGCAATAGTGCGGCGCGCCCGGCTGTGGCTCGAACCCGTCGAAGATCAAGTCTCCGCGGATATCGGCCGTGTAGTTCAAACTTCCAAGTCTGACCTGACGGCCAGGGGCGTAGCTTTCAATCTGCTCCAGATGGCCAAGCGAATTAGCCCGCAGTGCAAAGCCACCGAATACGAAGATCTGTCCGGGGAGAAAAGTCTCACTCTGGACCGCATCGCTATCGATGATGGTAGGAGCCATCAATCCTAACGGTGATGACACAGAGGAACTCTCAATGAAAGCACCAATGTCGGTGTCAAAACCGGCGGATCTCGGGTAGGGGGTCCCGAACTGTGCGTCTAGGCCGGATGGTAACAGGAGGCAGGGGACACGATGTTTTGCTCAGGTTCGCGCCCTCTTGATGGAGGTAAAACCCTACGTCCCGCTTGATTGATATTGATGATATGGGTAGTACAAGAGTAGATCTACCACGAGATCAGAGAGGCTAAACCCTAGAAGCTAGCCTATGGTATGATTGTATGTTATGGTTGTTGTCCTACGGACTAAAACCCTTCGGTTTATATAGACACCGGAGAGGGTTAGGGTTACACAAGGTCGGTTACAAAGGAGGAGATATCCATATCCGTATTGCCTAGCTTGCCTTCCACGCCAAGTAGAGTCCCATCCAAACACGAGACGAAGTCTTCAATCTTGTATCTTCATAGTCTAACAGTCCGGCCAATGGAGATAGTCCGGCTGTCCGGAGACCCCATAATCCAGGACTCCCTCACCTTCCTTGATTTCCGAGTCTCGTCGTGTGAATTTGTTTGGTTCATTGCATTCATCATTGCATCATGTGCATTGCATCATGTCATCATGCCATTAATATTGCAACCGTTTCAAAACTCTTTTAAATAAATCGTATGGATATTCGATCCACTTAAATCGAGGGAAGGATGACTTCTCTTTATAACATATCCTCCCAATATTAGGGAGCTATATTAAATATTTCTTTAATTTGAAATTCACCATAACACACTTGCGAAATCCCAATGCCTTTGTTATCACAACTCTTGGTCTCTAACTTTACCATATATCCTTTCTTCATTTTCCGGAGCTCCACCTAAATTCTCAACATTTTTGGACACTCCTAAAACTTCGTCCCAGTTCAAACCCATTTGAATTAAATTCAAATGAGTTTGAATTCTTTTGTTCGATTTGGATTTTTTCTATTTTTCTCGGAACGAGCATATTTTTGTGAGTTCGGGAAAATTAGCCCCATGCGCAAATCCTTCCCTAACGCTCCTTTTCTTTTCCTCTCTCTATTTTTCTTTTCTGCTAAAGAGATAAGTTCTAAAGAGAGAGATGGAGAAGAGAGTCCATGCCCATCCTTTCCGCAGCCCAACCAGCCGCCGGCCTCCCTAGGCGAATCTCTCCCTCTACTGGGCCTGCCTCCTAAGGCCCAACAGTGCCCGATCCCTTCTAACCTAGCAAGCCTCTAGCTCGATCGCCCTCTCCCTCCCGCAGCGCCGCACTCGCACCAACGCCCGCTGCCTCTCGCTCGATCTGAGCGCCCCAGCACCAACGAGCACCGCCGCCTTGCGCCGCCCCTCTTGCCTCCCGCCTCCTTCATCTCCTGCGTGCCCACGCCGCTGCCCATCCATGGTCGTTGCGCAGCCCCGATGCCCGCGCACCCCTACAGCCTCGCCTTTGGCCGCGCGGTCCCAACCGAAGCCGCCGCTACCATTAAGTCGACCAACACCGGCCTCGACCTTCTCCCTCGCCCTTGGATCGCGCCTCCTTCCTTGCCCTGGACGTTGCAGGGAGCTCAAGCCCCGCAGTCGGTCGCCCGCAACCTCCTCCTCCTAACTCTGCTCCGGCCCTCCATCGCCTCTGCCGCGCCTCCCTTCGCTTCTTCTGCTGCAGTGCACGGCCACCGCGAGTTCCCCTTCCCTTGTCTCGCGCCAACAAACCCGGCCATCTTTGTCTCATGTACGAGCCCGAGACGCATTCTGCACGTCCACATCCTGATCGGCCTCCCCTTCCTTTTGCCTTGCCCTGCTCGCCTTCAAACTCTGGCCATCGGATCCACGGTAGCCGCCATTGGCTCATCACCATGCTGCTGCTCTGCCTTTGCAGTCGGCCCCTGCAACCCTTGCCTGCTTTGAACTTCCTGTCCGAGGCCTCCACCACGCGTGTGCGTCCAGCGCCCCGTGTGTCTTCGTTGTCGTGTGAGCACGGGATCCTTTTCCACCTAGTTCATATTCTTCGCTTCGTGCAACCGTGCCAAGGCATACCCCCCGGTTCGCCAAGTTCCACCACCGACGACCATTTTGGATACGCTAAGACCCGGACCATTAAGTACCACGACGTCCGTCGATCGCCAAGTACCCCTTCGGATACGCAAGTCCCTCGAAGGTCCATCGATGCCTAGTACGACTACAGGACCGGAACGTAGTACCACGATGACCGTTGACATGTACCACTACACCGCACCGAAACGCCAAGACCGTCCTAGATATTGCCAAGTACCACTTTGGTTCCAGAACGCGACGAGTACCACGACTACCCTCGAGGACATTGGTTCCATCAAGTTCGACTACAACATGTGTACAACTACCACCGCCGTGATTTTCGACAAGACGTCGTGTGCCTCTACTTCCACTACCGTCCTGATGATCACAGATGAACGATAGCACCACTACTTCCACTATGACTGTCGCAAGAACGGGACTGGCAAGTCCGAAGCCCCAAGTACCACGACACCGATGACATGAACATCTACGGAATGTGTACGACTACACGATGTGACGCCAAGTTCGATGACGACCGTGTACCACTACCGCTCCTCGAACATGAACGACTACTTCCTCTTCGACTCGTGAACCTCTACTTCCACTACGATCCGCGAGTACCACTACTTCCACTACGAACTCGAACCGCCGCAAAACCGCACGCTTCAAAGGTAAAACACCCAGACGACGCCCGTGGACGAATGCATGTGTGGTGTATGAGATGCCCGTGTTTGCTCCGTGTCGGAGTTGTTCGTTGCACGAAGCCCCTCTTTTGCCTTGCCACCGTCATGTGGCACACCCGATTTCCGGGAGCACCCCATCATCCTTGCATGACATGCTTCCGTCACTTTCCTTTTGCACCGATATCTCCGTGAGCTACCGGAACCGATATGGTGCCGTGACATCATTTTCGGATTCGTCGCCGTGGCACCCTTTCTTTCCACCACGGTGACAAATGCTTCATAATGCTCATGTCAACATTGCCTTAGAACTTGCATAAACTTGCACTTGTCATCCGCATCATGATAACAACATTTAAAATGTTTAAAATTGTTGTTGCACCAAATTGCTAAATGCATATGGGGATTTACCGGAATTGTTGTTTGTTATTTCCGGCCTCTTTTAAACTTGCCTAGTTAGGTAGTTATCTTTTGCTTCACCTCTTGCCATGTTAATTAACATTTAATATCGTTGGGTACCTAAACGAGAGAGAACTAAATAACTCATGTGGTGTTTTCTTCAAAATGCAACTCCGTTGCATATTGAGCCCCACTTAACTTGTAGTTTTGTTTGTGCACTTTGCCATGCCATGCATATTTAAACCGGACATGCATCATACTTGATTGTGCATCATGCCATGTTTATGTGATGGTTGTTTACTTTGTTGCTTGCTTCTTTTCGGGTTGCTTCTCTCGTTAGCTTCGGTTTCGTTCCGGAGTTGTGAGGATCCGTTCAACTTTGTCTGTTTGTCTTCTTCATGGACTCGTTCTTCTTCCTTGCGGGATTTCAGGCAAGATGACCATACCCTCGAAATCACTTCTATCTTTGCTTGCTAGTTGCTCGCTCTATTGCTATGCTGCAATACCTACCACTTGCTATATCATGCCTCCCATATTGCCATGTCAAGCCTCTAACCCACCTTTTCCTAGCAAACCGTTGTTTGGCTATGTTACCGCTTTGCTCAGCCCCTCTTATGGTGTTGCTAGTTGCAGGTGAAGATGGAGTTTGTTCCATGTTTGGAACATGGATATGTTGGGATATCACAATTTCTCTTATTTAATTAATGCACCTATATACTTGGTAAAGGGTGGAAGGCCCGTCCTTATGCATGGTGTTTTGTTCCACTCTTGTCGCCCCAGTTTCTGTCATACCGGTGTTATGTTCCTTGATTTTGTGTTCCTTACGCGGTTGGGTTATAATGGGAACGCCTTGACAGTTTGCTTTGAATAAAACTCCTCCAGCAAGGCCCAACCTTGGTTTTACCATTTGCCACCTAAGTCTTTTTCCTTGGGTTCTGCAGACTCAAGGGTCATCTTTATTTTAAACCCCTGGGCCAGTGCTTCTCTAAGTGTTGGTCCAACCTGAGCGATGTCCGGCGCCCCCTGGGCAACCAGGGTCTATGCCAACCCGACGTCTGGCTCATCCGGTGTGCCCTGAGAACGAGATATGTGCAGCTCCTATCAGGATTTATCGGCACATCCGGGCGGTTTTGCTGGTCTTGTTTTACCATTGTCGAAATGTCTTGTAACCGGGATTCCGAGTCTGATCGGGTCTTCCTGGGAGAAGGAATATCCTTCGTTGACCGTGGGAGCTTGTGATGGGCTAAGTTGGGACACCCCTGCAATGTTTTGAACTTTCGAAAGCCGTGCCCACGGTTATGGGCATATGGGAATTTGTTAATGTCCGGTTGTAGAGAACTTGACACTTAACTTAATTAAAATGCATCAACCGCGTGTGTAGCCGTGATGGTGTCTTTCCGGTGGAGTCCAGGAAGTGAACACGGTCTTGTGTTATGCTTGAACATAAGTAGTTTCAGGATCACTTCTTGATCACTTCTAGTTCACGACCGTGCTTTGATCCTCTTCTCGCTCTCATTTGCATATGTTATCCACTATATATGCTAGTGCTTGCTGCAGCTCTACCTCACTACCCTTTCCTACCTATAAGCTTAAATAGTCTTGATCTCGCGGGTGTGAGATTGCTGAGTCCTCATGGCTCACAGATTACTTCAAACAGTTGCAGGTGCCGATGATACCAGTGTAGGTGACGCAACCCAGCTCAAGTGGGAGCTTGATGAAGATCGTGTTTGTTGTGTTGTTTCGTTTTTCCAGTTGATCAGTAGTGGAGCCCAGTCGGGGCGATCGGGGATCTAGCATTAGGGGTTGTCTTTCTTTTATTGGTTCCGTAGTCGGACCTTGATTGTATTCTGGATGATGTAATGCTATATTTATGTATTGTGTGAAGTGGCGAGTGTAAGCCAACTCTTTATCCCTTTCTTATTCAGTACATGGGATGTGTAAAGATTACCCCTCTTGCGACATGCCTACTATGCGGTTATGCCTCTAAGTCGTGCTCCGACACGTAGGAGATATAGCCGCATCGTGGGTGTTACAAGTTGGTAATCAGAGCCTTCCCCGACTTAGGAGCCCCCTGCTTGATCGAATCGTTGACGTTGTTGAGTCTAGAAAAAATGTTTTGAGTCTTATAGGATTATATATATATCAGAGAGTAAGATTCTTTTTACTCCTCAGTCCCTTCGTCACTCTGGTGAGGCCTCCTGACGTAGAGTTTTGACTCTTCTCTCCTCAAATTTCACGAATTTTTTTAGGATCACGCGGGTATCTAGGAATCGTTCCAATGGTTTTGTGACGAGAACATTGTTCTTGGTGCCTCCTGACATTTAGGGGTTGTGGCAGTGTCGCGGGGAGTTGAGCTCCGAGGTGTTGTCGTCACAATTTTATCGTTGCAGTTCTGGAATACCTGAGTTTCGCCGACATCGAAAATCTCATTTATGCAGTTGTTGGTGAGATAACCTCGACGCCACCCAGTACTGGGGCGGGAGTTCGGGAGTATTGCCATAACTCGTATAACGGATGCTTTTTGAAGGTTGAGGTAAATGATTTCCAAAGGTTTCTTGGTTATGTGTTGAAGGATGGATACAACTGGATGTAGGATTTGCTAGTTTGGGTGAGATATTATGCTTCCCCTGTATCCTCAACACCTGATTGCCTAACCGGAAAATTTCGGGAGTTTATAAGTGGGAATTCAAGTAGCTCCTAGGATATCTTTCCGACAAATGCATGATATGAGATTGGGGTTCGACGTCTAGTGGTTCGCCTATCCACGGTTGGTTTTACAGTGGTCTTCTTGTGTCTTAAAGAGTCCTTGGCTATGCTGACTCGGGGACACTTCGTATGTCATGTGCACTGCCTTGTACATGATGGTGCTGTACGATCGAGCCCGTGTGGGCCCCCACCACGAAAACTTCGGATGAAATCTCTATCATATGTTTGTTCCGGGTTTTTTCTGCAAGCCAATCCTTTGTTTTGTTTTTCAGTTGTGGTATTCGAGTTGCTTCAATGTCAAGTGTTGATTCCATACCTTTCCTAAGCGGTGTTCTCATATTCCTAGGTGAATACTAATCCTTCTTGATCTTCGAGTTTTCCATCTCAATTTCATCTGAACCGGTGTGTCTCTCTTCAAGTGGATCCGATATTACGCAAGATCAACTCAAGTTCTTCTCAACGTTGTTTGTTTCATCCATCCCAAGTTGCCTTTGTTTTTTCCCACCCTCCCACCCTTTCTTTTCTTCAAGGACTTGGATTTCTTAATCCAGTAACCTTTTATGGATGTGAAGTCTCTTCATTCTTTTAAATCAATGTTCTTATCCGGTGATTCTCAAGAAGATGCTAACGGAGCTTCAAGATCAGCATTCTTCGTTCTTTTTCTTATCCGGTGGATCCAATTCAAGCTTTCGGTGTTGATCATATCATTTTCTTTGGTTCACATGCTTTCCATGTTGGAATTTCTTATCGAAGACTCTCTTATTTATTCACCTCTCACTATCCATTTGTTCTGGAGTACTGAAGATATCTCGAAAGATTCGCATTGCCATTCTCAATCGTTCAAGCTATTTCGAGGTCTTATCTTATTCAAGCCATTTAATTCAACCGGTGCTATCTCCTTTTCAAGTAATCGTTCAACGGTGTTTCTTTTGAGTGTGCCCTAACCCACAGATCTTTTCCCAGGATATTACCTGACTCTTCTAATCTTCCTGGAGCTATTCTCAAATTCATTTCAAAGTTTGACATAAGAATGGATTATCATCAGTCATATGTATTTCTCCAAGATCGGTCAAATTCTTTTCATCGTTGGCTCAACCTTTCCAATTTTCTTTCCAGAGTGCCTCAAAAATTCTCAGTGGTGATTCTCGTCATCATTCTCAACATTTGAAGACCGAGGAAGAGTCCCTCTTCAATCATATCCGTTCTCGTGAAGATTCTCAGTTCTAGCTTGATGCCATCCTCTCATAATTGTTTGTGACAATTCTTTTCACCCATCCAAAGCATTTCAAGAGTCTTTTCAGTTTGATTCTCCGAAGGCCATCATTTCGAGATTATTCATTCTCAGCTTTCAGCTATTGTTCTCCAAATCTTACCGGTGCTTCATTCAAGTATTCTCTAATCAGCTCGTGATCTCTTCATTCTCTTGTATCAAATCCCCTCAAGTATCTTCAATCATTTTCCAAGTCTTCCCGGTGATTTGTGCCTCTGCTACTTTCATTTTCTATTCTTACGGTGGTTCATTCAAGATTTCTCTTCCTTCGTTTATCATATCAATTTATTCGTTGCTTCAATCCTACCGGTGGTTCGTTGAAGATCTTCCCAAGTTGACGCTATCTATCTTAATGCTTTCGATGAGAATAAGTAGTATGCCAAATCCGTTGCTTGGCATCAATTTAATTGATGAAGGATAAGCATAATGTAATTCTTATTCTTGTTTCATCCAAGTGATTAATTCCTTATTCCAGAGGCTCATCAAATTCTTGATTTCATTTGTTCATCTTTCTTTTCTAGAGTTCCAAGCTTTTCCGCATTATCTCGTCACGAAGCTCCTTCTAAATCATCACAAGGCTTCACCTTGTGTTTTCAATTTCTCCTTCCTTTCGTTTGATCATCCTTTTGTTACCGGAGTTCTCACGATGGCTCAATTTGCTGGTTCGTCAAGGGTTCCTTTCATTCTTCAATTGTCCTCAAGTTTTTTCTCTCGAAGTAAGATGCGCCAAGCTATACTCTCAAATAAACATGGTGATTAACACATGTTTGTTTTGAGGAGTTCAAGTATTCTTCATCTTACATTCCAAAATGCAATTCTTTCTACCTTATCATCTGAGTGGTGTTATGTCATTGTTGATAATTTCCCTTCGTGTTTCATGATTCACAGGTTTTCAAGAGTGACATATCCAAATCCATCATTTTCTCTTCGCTCAAGAGATCCTTTCAACCCATCAATCTCTTCATTGGATTTATCTTGGGTTATATTTCACCTAAAGCTTTCCCTAAGGTTTTTGCTATTTATGGTGCTTATATACGACCCTAGTTCTTCATTTATCCTCCCGGTGAAATAAGTTTCTCGTCTTCTTGGTGATATCAATCCAATCTATTGTTTTCGTTAGTGGCAGAATTTCACCTCAAGATTTCGAGATGTTTTCCATAAGCCCACAACAAGCTTACTCTTTTCGTGTTGGTTTTCCAACAACTCCATTCGACCCTTCTCCTGAAGATGCTTTTCAATCTCATTTGAGGCAGAATAGGTGGTTTTCTCCTCCATTTTTTTGATTACATTCTTACATTCATTCCGGAGGCATTGTATTGTTGCTATATTCACCCATCATCTCATTTTCTCAAAGATCATGTTCCTTCGTGCTTATCCATTTAACTGGAGTGTTGTGTTTTCATTCAAGTTCTCTCATATTATCAAGTTTTGCCTCCCTTCCCAACCGGAGTGTTGTCGTAATTGATTTTTATCGTTCCTTGTACATCTCGTTTCCACTGGAGTGCTTGCATGTACGTCTTGTCCATTGCAACCCTTTTCTTATGGCTGTCAACCTACAAGGTTCCCGTAATGTTTTTTGTTCCTCTTTCCTAACGGAGTGTTTTCAACTTTGTTCATCTTCGTTGCTTTCTTTCTTTCAATTTGTTCAACCTCGCAAGGTTCTTTGGTTTCACTCGTTTGTCAAAGAAGCAACTTAGTTTTACCTCTTCTCTTCCTCTTCCGTTTTCCCCCCTCCGGTGCCATCCTAGATCTCGGGACGAGATCCTCTTGTAGTGGTGGAGTGTTGTGACGCCCCAAGACCGGAGCTTCAGATGCCTTCCTTGATTTCCGAGTCTCGTCGTGTGAATTTGTTTGGTTCATTGCATTCATCATTGCATCATGTGCATTGCATCATGTCATCATGCCATTAATATTGCAAATGTTTCAAAACTCTTTTAAATAAATCGTATGGATCTTCGATCCATTTAAATCGAGGCAAGGATGACTTCTCTTTATAACATATCCTCCTGATATTAGGGAGCTATATTAAATATTTCTTTAATTTGAAATTCACCATAACACACTTGCAAAATCCCAATGCCTTTGTTATCACAATTCTTGGTCTCTAACTTTGCCATATATCATTTCTTCATTTTCCGGAGCTCCACCTAAATTCTCAACATTTTTGGACACTCCTAAAACCTCATCCCAGTTCAAACCCATTTGAATTAAATTCAAATGAGTTTGAATTCTTTTGTTTGATCTGGCTTTTTCTATTTTTCTCGGAACGAGCATATTTTTGTGAGTTCGGGAAAATTAGCTCCATGCGCATAATCCTTCCCTAACCCTCCTTTTCTTTTTCTCTCTCTATTTTTCTTTTCTACTAAAGAGATAAGTTCTAAAGAGATAGAGGGAGAAGAGAGTCGAGGCCCATCCTTTCCGCAGCCCAACCAGCCGCCGGCCTCCCTAGGCGAATCTCTCCCTCTACTAGGCCAGCCTCCTAAGGCCCAACAGTGCCCGATCCCTTCTAACCTAGCGAGCCTATCACTCGATCGCCCTCTCCCTCCCGCAGTGCCGCACTCACACCAATGCCCGTTGCCACTCGCTCGATCTGAGTGCCCCAGCACCAACGAGCACCGCCGCCTTGTGCGGCCCCTCTCGCCTCCCGCCTCCTTCATCTCCTGCGTGCCCACGCCGCCACCCATCCATGGCCGTTGCGCAGCCCCGACGCCCGCGCACCCCTGCAGCCTCGCCTTCGGCCGCATAGTCCCAACCGAAGCCGCCGCTACCGTTTGGGTCGACCAGCGCCGGCCACGACCTTCTCCCTCGCCCTCGGCTCGCGCCTCCTTCCTCGCCCTGGATGTTGCAGGGAGCTCAAGCCCCGCAGTCGGTCGCCCACAACCTCCTCCTCCTGGCTCTGCTCCGGCCCTCCATCGCCTCTGCCGCGCCTCCCTTCGCTTCTTCTACTGCAGTGCGCGGCCACCGCGAGTTCCCCTTCCCTCTTCTCGCGCGAACAAACCCGGCCATCTTTGTCTCATGTACGAGCCCGAGACGCATGTTGCACGTCCACATCCTGATCGGCCTCCCCTTCCTTTTGCCTTCCCCTGCTCTCCTTCAAACTTTGGCCGCCGGATCCATGGTAGCCGCTGTGGGCTCATCGCCATGCTGCTGCTCTGCCTTTGCAGTCGGCCCCTGCAACCTTTGCCTGCTCTGAACTTCCTGTACGAGGCCTCCACCACGCGTGTGCGTCCAGCGCCCCGTGTGTCTTCGTTGTTGTGTGAGCACGGGATCCTTTTCCACCTAGTTCAACTTCTTCGCTTCGCGCAACTGTGCCAAGGCATACCCCCCCGGGTTCGCCAAGTTCCACCACCGACGACCATTTTGGATACGCCAAGACCCGGACCATCAAGTACCACGTCGTCCGTCGATCGCCAAGTACCCCTTCGGATACGCAAGTCCCTCGAAGGTCCATCGATGCCTAGTACGACTACAGGACCGGAACATAGTACCATGATGACCGTTGACATGTACCACTACACCGCACCGAAACGCCAAGACCGTCCCAGATATTGCCAAGTACCACTTCGGTTCTGGAATGCGACGAGTACCACGACTACCCTCGAGGACATTGGTTCCGTCAAGTTCGACTACAACATGTGTACAACTACCGCCGCCAAGATTTTCGACAAGACGTCGTGTGCCTCTACTTCCACTACCGTCCTGATGATCACAGATGAACGATAGCACTACTACTTCCACTACGACTGTCGCAAGAACGGGACCAGCAAGTCCGAAGACCCCAAGTACCATGACACCAATGACATGAACATCTACGGAATGTGTACGACTACATGATGTGACGCCAAGTTCGATGACGACCGTGTACCACTACCGCTCCTCGAACATGGATGACTACTTCCTCTTCGACTCGTGAACCTCTACTTCCACTACGATCCGCGAGTACCACTACTTCCACCACGAACTCGAACCGCCGCAAAACCGCACGCTTCAAAGGTAAAACGCCCAGACGACGCCCGTGGACGAATGCATGTGTGGTGTATGATATGCCCGTGTTTGCTCCGTGTCGGAGTTGTTCGTTGCACGAAGCCCCTCTTTTACCTTGCCACCATCATGTGGGACACCCGGTTTCCGGGAGCACCCCACCATCCTTGCATGACACGCTTCCGTCACTTTTCCTTTTGCACCGGTATCTCCGTGAGCTACCGAAACCGATATGGTGCCATGGCATCATTTTCGGATTCTTCGCCGTGGCACCCTTTCTTTCCACCACGGTGACAAATGCTTCATAATGCTCATGTCAACATTGCCTTAAAACTTCCATAAACTTGCACTTGTCATCCGCATCATGATAACAACATTTAAAATGTTTAAAATTGTTGTTGCACCAAATTGCTAAATGCATATGGGGATTTACCAGAATTGTTGTTTGTTATTTCCGGCCTATTTTAAACTTGCCTAGTTAGGTAGTCATCTTTTGCTTCACCTCTTTCCATGTTAATCAACATTTAATATTGTTGAGTACCTAAACGAGAGAGAACTAAATACCTCATGTGGTTTTTTCTTCAATATGCAACTCTGTTGCATATTGAGCCCCACTTAACTTGTAGTTTTGTTTGTGCACTTTGCCATGCCATGCATATTTAAACCGGACATGCATCATACTTGATTGTGCATCATGCCATGTTTATGTGATGGTTGTTTACTTTGTTGCTTGCTTCTTTCCGGGTTGCTTTTCTCATTAGCTTCGGTTTCGTTCCGGAGTTGTGAGGATCCTTTCGACTTCATCCGTTTGTCTTCTTCATGGACTCGTTCTTTTTCCTTGCGGGATTTCAGGCAAGATGACCATACCCTCGAAATCACTTCTATCTTTGCTTGCTAGTTGCTCGCTCTATTGCTATGATGCGATACCTACCACTTGCTATATCATGCCTCCCATATTGCCATGTCAAGCCTCTAACCCACCTTTTCCCAGCAAACCGTTGTTTGGCTATGTTACCGCTTTGCTCAGCCCCTCTTATAGTGTTGCTAGTTGCAGGTGAAGATGGAGTTTGTTCCATGTTTGGAACATGGATATGTTGGGATATCACAATATATCTTATTTGATTAATGCACCTATATACTTGGTAAAGGGTGGAAGGCTCAGCCTTATGCCTGGTGTTTTGTTCCACTCTTGCCGCCCTAGTTTCCGTCATACCGGTGTTATGTTCCTTGATTTTGCGTTCCTTACGCGGTTGGGTTATAATGGGAACCCTTGACAGTTTGCTTTGAATAAAACTCCTCCAGCAAGGCCCAACATTGGTTTTACCATTTGCCACCTAAGCCTTTTTCCCTTGGGTTCTGCAGACTCAAGGGTCATCTTTATTTTAAACCCCTGGGCCAGTGCTTCTCTAAGTGTTGGTCCAACCTGAGCGATGTCCGGCGCCCCCTGGGCAACTAGGGTCTATGCCAACCCGACGTCTGGCTCATCCGGTGTGCCCTGAGAACGAGATATGTGCAGCTCCTATCGGGATTTATCGGCACATCCGGGCGGTTTTGCTGGTCTTGTTTTACCATTGTCGAAATGTCTTGTAACCGGGATTCCGAGTCTGATCGGGTCTTCCTGGGAGAAGGAATATCCTTCGTTGACCGTGGGAGCTTGTGATGGGCTAAGTTGGGACACCCCTGCAATGTTTTGAACTTTCGAAAGCCGTGCCCACGGTTATGGGCATATGGGAATTTGTTAATGTCCGGTTGTAGAGAACTTGACACTTAACTTAATTAAAATGCATCAACCGCGTGTGTAGCCGTGATGGTGTCTTTCCGGTGGAGTCCAGGAAGTGAACACGGTCTTGTGTTATGCTTGAACATAAGTAGTTTCAGGATCACTTCTTGATCACTTCTAGTTCACGACCGTGCTTTGATCCTCTTCTCGCTCTCATTTGCATATGTTATCCACTATATATGCTAGTGCTTGCTGCAGCTCTACCTCACTACCCTTTCCTACCTATAAGCTTAAATAGTCTTGATCTCGCGGGTGTGAGATTGCTGAGTCCTCATGGCTCACAGATTACTTCAAACAGTTGCAGGTGCCGATGATACCAGTGTAGGTGACGCAACCCAGCTCAAGTGGGAGCTTGATGAAGATCGTGTTTGTTGTGTTGTTTCGTTTTTCCAGTTGATCAGTAGTGGAGCCCAGTCGGGGCGATCGGGGATCTAGCATTAGGGGTTGTCTTTCTTTTTTTGGTTCCATAGTCGGACCTTGATTGTATTCTGGATGATGTAATGCTATATTTATGTATTGTGTGAAGTGGCGAGTGTAAGCCAACTCTTCATCCCTTTCTTATTCAGTACATGGGATGTGTAAAGATTACCCCTCTTGCGACATGCCTACTATGCGGTTATGCCTCTAAGTCATGCTCTGACACATAGGAGATATAGCCGCATCGTGGGTGTTACAGTGAGCAAGCGAGTTGGATGCACACCCACTTAGTTTCATTGATGAGCTTTCATATATTTATAGCTCTAGTGCATCCGTTGCATGGCAATCCCTACTCCTTGCATTGACATCAATCGGTGGGCATATCCATAGCCCATTGATTATCCGCGTCAATGTGAGACTTTCTCCCTTTTTGTCTTCTCTCACAACCTCAATCATCATATTCTATTCCACCCATAGTGCTATGTCCATGGCTCGCGCTCATATATTGCGTAAAAGTTGAAAGAGTTTGAAAAGGCTAAGTATGAAACAATTGCTTGGCTTGTCATCGGGGTTTGGCATGATGAGAGCATTTTGTGTGACGAAAATGAAGCATGGCCAAACTATATGACTTTGTAGGGATAAGTTTTCTTTGGTTATGGTATTTTGATAAGACATAATTGCTTGATTAGCATACTTGGAGTATTACTATTTTTCTGTCAACAATAAACTTTTATCTTAAATCTTTCGGATCTGAACATTCATGCCACAATAGAGAAAAATACATTGAAGAATATTCTAGAAAGCATTCCACATCAAAAATTCTGTTTTTATCATTTACCTACTCGAGGACGAGTAGGAATTAAGCTTGGGAATGCTGATACGTCTCCAACGTATCTATAATTTTTTATTGTTCCATGCTATTTTATTATCTATTTTGGATGTTAATGGGCTTTATTTTACACTTTTATATTATTTTGGGGACTAACATATTAACCGAAGGCCCAACCCAAATTGTTGTTTTTTTTCTATTTCAGTGTTTCGTAGAAAAGGAATATCAAACGGAGTCCAAATGGAATGAAACCTTCGGGAACGTGATTTTTGGAACAAACGTGATACAGAGGACTTGGAGTGGACGTCAAGCGATCAACGAGGCGGCCACGAGGCAGGGGGGCGCGTCCTCCCCCCTCGTGGCCCCCTCGTAGCTCCACCGACCTACTTCTTCCTCCTATATATGTTCACATACCTCGCAAACATCCAGGAGCACCACGAAACCCTATTTACACCGCCGCAACCTTCTGTACCCAAGAGATCCCATCTTGGGGTCTTTTCTGGAGCTCCGCCGGAGGGGGCATTGATCATGGAGGGCCTCTACATCAACTCCATGGCCCCTCCGATGATGTGTGAGTAGTTTACCTCAGACCTTCGGGTCCATAGCTAGTAGCTAGATGACTTCTTCTCTCTCTCGTTGGATCTCAATACAAAGTTCTCCTCGATTCTCTTGGAGATCTATTCGATGTAGCCCTTCTTTTTGCGGTGTGTTTGTCGAGATCCGATGAATTGTGGGTTTATGATCCAGATTATCTATGAAAAAAATATTTGAATCTTCTCTGAATTCTTTTATGTATGATTGTTTTATCTTTGCAAGTCTCTTCGAATTATCAGTTTGGTTTGGCCTACTAGATTGATCTTTCTTGCAATGGGAGAAGTGCTTAGCTTTGGGTTCAAGCTTGCGGTGCTCGATCCCAGTGACAGAAGGGGAAACGACACGTATTGTATTGCTGCCATCGAGGATAAAAAGATGGGGTTTATATCATATTGCATGAGTTTATCCCTCTACATCATGTCATCTTGCTTAAGGCGTTACTCTGTTCTTATGAACTTAATACTCTAGATGCATGCTGGATAGCGGTCGATGTGTGGTGTAATAGTAGTAGATGCAGGCAGGAGTCAGTCTACTTGTCACGGACGTGATGCCTATATACATGATCATGCCTAGATATTCTCATAATTATTTGCTTTTCTATCAATTGCTCGATAGTAATTTGTTCACCCACCGTAATACTTATGCTATCTTGAGAGAAGCCGCTAGTGAAACCTATGGCCCCCGGGTCTATTTTCCATCATACAAGTTTCCAATCTATTTTATTTTGCAATCTTTACTTTCAATCTATATCATAAAAATACCAAAAATACTTATCTTATTATTATCATCTCTATCAGACCTCACTCTTACAAGTGGCCATGAAGGGATTGACAACCCCTTTATCGCGTTGGTTGCGAGGTTCTTATTTGTTTGTGTAGGTACGAGGTGACTCGCGCGTGGTCTCCTACTGGATTGATACCTTGGTTCTCAAAAACTGATGGAAATACTTACGCTGCTTTACTGCACCACCCTTTCCTCTTCAAGGGAAAACCAGCACAGTGCTCAAGAGGTAGCAGTGTGCGGGAAAAATCACACTCGACGTGGTATTCGGCACACCGGAGAACTATCGGTCCGAAGAATAACCTTCCAAGTGGCCCCTTTCAACAACGGATATCACGCCCTCTCAGGGCGAGATGCATTTACGCGCTTCCAAGTGGTACCCCATTACAGATACATGAAGCTTAAGATGCCTGGGCCCAACGGTATAATCACTCTAGCTAGTGATCCGGACATAGCACTCTACGCCGAGAATAAAACCGCATCCCTGGCCCTCGAGGCATAATCTGAAGCCCTCGCGGCCGAAGAATTAACCACGCTGCGCTCCACGGTGGACAGGTATGATGTGGTCCTAGACAAACGACTCAAATCCACCTCCTTCAAACCAGCAGAAGAAATAGTCAAATTCCAAGTCCATCCGACAGACCCCAAGAAGACAGCATCCATTGGAGCACAACTAGACCCAACGGTTGACGCCACGCTACGAGAGTTCCTGCACGAGAATTGGGATATATTCGCCTAGCACCCTTCTGATATGCCAGGAATCCACGCGAGTTGGCCGAACATAGCCTCAATATATTGAAGGGATATAAACCGGTCAAGCAAACACTACGACGCTTTTCCGAACCCAAACATCAAGCTACGGGGGAGGAGCTAGCCAAGCTAATCGAGGCAGGGTTCATTAGAGAAATATAAAACATCCGGACTGGCTGGCAAACTTGGTGATGGTTCCAAAGAAGGACAAGTCCTGGCGCCTGTGCGTCGATTTCAGAGAGCTCAACAAGGCTTGCCCTAAGGATCCTTTCCCCCTCTCCCGCATTGACCAGATCATTGATGCTACTGCAGGACACGACTCATTATGCTTCCTTGACGCATATTCCGGATACCATCAAATTAAAATGAAGGAGTCTGACCAAGCTGCAACAACATTCATCACCCCATATGGGCCATTCTGCTTCAGCACCATGCCCTTAGGACTCAAGAACGCCGGCGCCACTTATCAAGGCATGATCCAAACATGCCTGGAGAAATAGATCGGAAAGACAGTTGAAGCCTATGTGGATGACGTCGTAATCAAGACAAGGCGCGTCGAAACACTAATAGACGACCTACGCCTCACATTTGACAACCTCCGCGCATATGACATTAAGCTCAATCCGGAAAAGTGTGTTTTTGGTGTCCCCGCAGGAAAGCTGCTGGGCTTCAGCCAAAATCCGAGCTCTGTCACAATTGGCTACGCCAACAGACCTTAAACAAGTCCAAAAACTCGTGGGTTGCGTGGCAGCTGTAAGCCACTTTATCTCTAGATTGGATAAAAGGCACTGCCACTCTATCGTATTCTACAGCGAACCGATCACTTCGAGTGGACGGACGCGGCAACAGCCGGACTGGGAGAAATAAAAACCCTTCTAGCGAGCAACCCAATCCTGGCCACACCAAACGTCGGCGAACCCATGTTGCTATACATATCGGCAACATATCAGGTGGTGACACTACAAAAAAATACACTTCCGTGATGATACGTGTTTGTCACAGTAGGTCGCATTTTCTGTCATGCATGTACATCCATGACAATTTTATGACAGAATCAAGATAGTCATACTTGTGCTGTCGTAGAAGTGTTCCATGACATTACCAAAATTATCATCATCATGGAAGTGTCCACTTCCATGACGATAAATCCCGCGTCACAGAAGTGCTTTCGACAAGGGTGACCAACACGTGGCATCCACCGTAACGGAACACCGTTAAGCTATCGGGTCGGGTTTTGGATCCGATAACCCGTTAACAGCCTTGACCAATGGGGATTTTCCACGTGTAAAATCATCATTGGCTGGAGGAAACACGTGTCAGCTCATCGTTGGGACAGATGTCATCCACTCATTGGACAGAAGGCGCCTATGATACGTCGACACATGGCACGGCCCAACAGAGGCCCATTCCTATGAAAAGGCCGGCCCGTTTGACTTGGTTAAAAGGTGGCGGGCCGGCCCATGTAAAGCCTGTTAACGGCCTATTCGCATATAGCCCATTTACAGCCCGCTAACCCAAGGCCCCTTACGCCCTATCCGAATTAGGCCCAGTAGCGTCATCTGGACCACCCAATATGATTCCAGCCTATTTTCACTCCTGGCCCATGTATGGCCCATGACGTCTTTCGGCCCATATGAGGCCCTATGTAACTCTTGGCCTATTAACGGCCCGTGGTGAAACTGGTCCGTAATGAACAGTGTATCACTTTACACCCATTAACGGCCCATGGTGAAACTGGCCCATAATGAACAGTGTATCACTTTATACCCATTAACGGCCCGTTATTTCGTTGGGCCGTTTCCAGCCCATGTTATCTTCCGGCCTTCTCAGAGCCCATTTATTCTTGGGCTCATTTCCAGCATTCGTTTACTTACGGCCCGTTACTGTCATTTTCTGCTTGTGGGCCAAATTCAGCCCGTGGTTACAGTCTACCCATTTGTGGTCCGTTAATACATTGGGCCGTTTTCATAGCGTCATCAAATACATCCTATTAACGATGGCCCGTTATGGTCGGCCCATGAACGGACGATTCCAACTCTAGCCCGTTTACGGCCATAATGCGGCCTTTTATTGGTCCATGTTTGGCCAATCGATCATACTGCCCATATAAGGCCCATTGATGATACGGCCCATAGAAGGCCCATTGTTTCTACGGCCTGTAGAAGGTCCATTATTTATACGGCCCGTAGAAGGCCCACTGTTTCTATGGCCCGTAGAAGGCCACTGTTTCTACGGCCTGTAGGAGGCCCAGTGTCACTATAGTGAATATTAGCCCATGGTTATTGTGGCCTAGTTTTAAAAAATAGGTTATTGCAGCCACTAGCAAACCGTGGAAAAAGAACTGCAATGACTACAAGAAAACAAATAAACAAGACAACAAGGAAATAAATAAGAAAGCAACTTAAGCTAGGCTATCACGACTATCACACATATTACATCCACTGGGCATCAAAGTTCGCCACGAGTGCAAATAAACACGCCGACAAAAGAATATACAAAACTGAGAGCACTTCAGAAGGCACTAGGCCTGGCCAGGTCGGCCCCCCCAAACAGCTGAAGAAGCTGAGTAGACCTCAGTTGTGTCAACAATAGATGCATCAACACTAGATTTAAGGCATGATGGTGCGCACGGCAGTCCTCTGACATCTTCATTGCATCTTTGACTTCAAGTCGGAGCTGAGATGAAGCAAGCCTTTCCTCTTTAAGTTGAGACTGAAGAAGTCGAACTGATTGAGGCAGCGACTGCACAGAGGTTGTCTCACACCTGCTGGTGAGTAGCTTCAACTCACTGTCTTCATCAAGACAAGACCCTGGGGTCATCTCGCTGTCCTCAAGATGGTTTGGCTCACTATCTTCCCTAAAGTTCTGCCTGGCGTAAGAGATACGAGTCTGAAAGAGAAACAAGGATACACGTAACAGGTTTCACAATTATATAAGCAAATAAATGGATCTGTTCTGCATAAGGAAGGAACATGGTTTTACAACTAGAATTTGAGATTGGTAGTTGTTGCAAACATCCAATCAGATGTAAACAACAAAGCAAACAGCAGTGGAGGAAATGATGCCTATCCAAATCTATACTAGAACAAAGTTTGAAGGCTTGAGAAGGATGAACTTACATTACATGTTAACACGGGCTGGACAAAGCCCTTCTCCATGTTGATGGAAGGGTAATTCAATAAATTCCCCCAAAGAAAATTCTTTATAAGCGTTGCCATTATTCTACATTTTGCAAAGAGTAAATATAGATCAAATAATATTGGAAGAAACAGAGGATAATGAAGCTTAGGTGCAGACTGATGATACATAATCAAATAGCAATTAATTAAGTACAGCGTTACAAGGCAAAAGGGAGAGAGGTACTGACAAGAGCAATGCAGAGCCCATTATTGTTTTGAGATCGTATGATCCTTTGAGCAAAGAGATTCATCTGAAATTAGTTTTCATACAAGAGAGAAGGTAAGGCACAAGCAGAAATTTAGGAGTTCAAATTTTAAATTGATATCAGAGACAGTACCTGACACTGGGCTCCTAGCAGTTCTAATAGGGGTTTGGCCACTGGAGTAGGGGTAAAATGTGGTACAGTTGGGCCTGTGTTTTCTGTGGCTGCTGATCTATCGGATTTAACATGTATCACTACCTTTTCCAAATACCTAGTTTGTACTCCTTGAGGATCTGCACTCACCCTCTTTGTTTTGGACATCTATTACGAAAGAACAACATTTGACTGGAAAAACATAGTGTGACGACACATGGAATAGGTACAGAAAATGGATAGGTATGGCATATACTCATATATGATGCTTAAACTAAGCAGATGGTGTAACAAAGTAGAAGTAATTGTTGTTGGAAATATGCCCTAGAGGCAATAATAAAATGGTTATTGTTATATTTCCTTGTTCATGATAATTGTCTATTGTTCATGCTATAATTGTAATATCCAGAAATCGTAATACATGTGTGAATACATAGACCACATCATGTCCCTAGTGAGCCTCTAGTTGACTAGCTCGTTGATCAATAGATGGTTACGGTTTCCTGACCATCGACATTGGATGTCATTGATAATGGGATCACATCATTAGGAGAATGATGTGATGGACAAGACCCAATCCTAAGCATAGCGCAAGATCGTGTAGTTCGTCTGCTAAAGCTTTTCTAATGTCAAGTATCTTTTCCTTAGCCATGAGATTGTGTAACTCCCAGATACTGTAGCAATACTTTGAGTGTGCCAAACGTCACAACGTAACTGGGTGACTATCAAGGTGCACTACGGGTATCTCTAAAAGTGTTTGTTGGGTTGGCATGAATTGAGACTGGGATTTGTCACTCCGTATGACAGAGAGGTATCTCTGGGCCCACTCGGTAAGACATCATCGTAATGAGCTCAATGTGACTAAGGGTTGGTCACGGGATGATGTGTTACGCAACGAGTAAAGTGACTTGCCGGTAACGAGATTGAACGAGGTATTGGGATACTGATGATCGAATCTCGGGCAAGTGACGTACTGATTGACAAAGGGAATTGTATACGGGATTGCTTGAATCCTCGACATCGTGGTTCATCCAATGAGATCATCGTGGAACATGTGGGAGCCAACATTGGTATCCAGATCCCGCTGTTGGTTATTGGCCGGAGAGTTGTCTCGGTCATGTCTACATGGTTCCTGAACCCGTAGGGTCTACACACTTAAGGCTCGATGACGCTAGGGTTATTAGGAAGATTTGTATGTGATTACCGAATGTTGTTTGGAGTCCCGGATGAGATCCCGGATGTCACGAGGAGTTCTAGAATAGTCCGGAGGTGAAGATCTATATATGGGAAGTCATCATACGGTCACCAGAAATATTCGAGAGTATACCGGTATATTACCGGGACCACCGGAGGGGTTCCTGTGGTCCACCAGGAGGGTCCACCTGCCCCGAAGGGCCTTATGGGCTGTAGGTGGAAGGGAAGCAGCCCCTAGTGGGTTGGGCGCCATTTCCCCCTAGGGCCCATGCGCCTAGGGTTTGCGGGAACCCAAAAGGGGGGCGCCCCCCCTTGCTTGGGGGGCAAGCCCGCTCCCCCTTGGCCGCCGCCCCCCTCTAGATCTCATCTAGAGGGGCCGGCCCCCTTCCCCCTTCTTCCTATAAATAGAGGGGCGAGGGGAGGGCTGCAGCACCACATCCAAGGCGCAGCCCCTCCCCTCCCCAACACCTCTCCTCCTCCGCGTGAGCTTGGCGAAGCCCTGCCGGAGAACTGCCACTCCATCACCACCACGTCGTCGTGCTGCTGTTGGAGCCTTCTTCCTCAACCTATCCATCCTCCTTGCTGGATCAAGGCGCGGGAGACGTCACCGGGCTGCACGTGTGTTGAATGCGGAGGCACCGTTGTTCGGTGCTTAGATCGGATTCGGCCGCGATCTGAATCGATACGTGTACGACTCCTCCCACCGCGTTCTTGCAACGCTTCCGGCTCGCGATCTTCAAGGGTATGAAGATGCACTCCCCTCTCGTTGCTAGTTACTCCATATATTGATCTTGGTGATGCGTAGACTTTTTTTAATTTCTGCAACGATCCCCAACAGTGGCATCATGAGCTAGGTCTATGCGTAGTTTCTATGCATGAGTAGAACACAAGTTGTTGTGGGCGTCGATTTTGTCAATTTACTTGTCGTTACTAGTCTTGTCTTGATTCGGCGGCATCGTGGGATGAAGCGGCCCAGACCGACCTTACACGTACACTTATGTGAGACTGGTTCCACCGACTGACATGCACTATTTGCATAAGGTGGCTAGCGGGTGTCTGTCTCTCCCACTTTAGTCGGATCAGATTCGATGAAAAGGGTCCTTATGAACTGTAAATAGAAATTGGCATATCATGTTGTGGTTTTGGCGTAGGTAAGAAACATTCTTGCCAGAAACCTATAGCAACCATGTAAAAACTTGCAACAACAATTAGAGGACGTCTAACTTGTTCTTGCAGCATATGCCGTGTGATGTGATATGGCCAAAAGGATGTGATGAATGATATATGTGATGTATGAGATTGATCATGTTCTTGTAATAGGAATCACGACTTGCATGTCGATGAGTATGACAACCGGCAGGAGCCATAGGAGTTGTCTTAATTTATTTATGACCCGTGTGTCAACATAAACGTCATGTAATTACTTTACTTTATTGCTAACCGTTAGCCATAGTAGTAGAAGTAATAGTTGGCGAGACAACTTCATGAAGACACAATGATGGAGATCATGATGATGGAGGTCATGGTGTCATGCCAGTGACAATGATGATCATGGCACCCCGAAGATGGAGATCAAAAGGAGCAAAATGATATTGGCCATATCATGTCACTATATGATTGCATGTGATGTTTATCATGCTTTACATCTTATTTGCTTAGAACGACGGTAGCATAAATAAGATGATCCCTCGCAATAATTTCAAGAAAGTGTCCCCCTAACTGTGCACCGTTGCTAAGGTCCGTTGTTCCGAAGCACCACGTGATGATCGGGTGTGATAGGTTCTAATGTTCGCATACAACGAGTGTAAGCCATATTTACACACGCAATACACTTAGGTTGACTTGACGAGCCTAGCATGTGTACAGACATGGCCTCGGAACACAGAAGACCGAAAGGTCGACCATGAGTCGTATGGTAGATACGATCAGCATGAAGATGTTCACCGATGTTGACTAGTCCGTCTCACGTGATGATCGGACACGGCCTAGTTGACTCGGATCATGTATCACTTAGATGACTAGAGGGATGTCTATCTGAGTGGGAGTTCACTAAATAATTTGATTAGATGAACTTAATTATCATGAACATAGTCTAAAATCTTTGCAATATGTCTTGTAGATCAAATGGCCCATGCTAATGTTTCCCTCAACTTCAATGCGTTCCTAGAGAAAATCAAGCTGAAAGACGATGGCAGCAACTACATGGACTGGGTCCGTAACCTGAGGATTATCCTCATAGCTGCCAGGAAAGCATATGTCCTTGATGCACCGCTAGGTGAAGCACCTGTTTTCCCAGCTGAACAAGACGTTATGAACGCCTGGCAGACGCGCAGTGATGATTACTCCCTGGTTCAGTGCGGCATTGTGACGCCCTGAGACCGATGTGCCAGGTGTCGTCCAGTTATTCACCGTTGTTGCCTTGTCATTGCTTGCGTGTCATGCATTGCATATCATGTCATCATGTGCATTGAATCATCATGTTTTAAAACTTGCATCCGTCCGGGTTCTCCCAATTCCTTCCGTTGTCCGTTCTGAGCCCAGACACACTTGCACGCGCCCGCGACATGTCCGAGACATTATTTTATAAGAGGCCGGAAAATGTTCTCGGAATGGGTTGAAAGTTGGCATGCAGTGTTGTTTTGTTGTCAGTAGACCGCCTACCAAGTTTCATCGCATTCGGAGTCCGTTTGATGCCCCAACGGATAAATATAGCGGCAATAGTAGCCGGTCTAACGTCGGACGTTTTCGGTCTCCGGAAACAGACGCCGGGTCTCTCTCTTCTCTTGTCTCAGTCCGACGCCTTCTGCACAGCCCACAAGCTCCAACCTACCCCTCCTCGCGTCCGGAGCCGTCGGATCGCGATCGAAGGCTCCGAAAACCTCTCCTAACCCCTCAAACCCTAACCCTGCCTATATAAGGAAACCCCTCCTTCCAAATCTGGTCATTCCTTCCCCTCCACCTTCAATTCCGCGCCCCTAATCATCAGCGCCGCCGACCACCTCCATTTCCGTGCCGGCCGAAGCCCCCTCCGCCACCTGGCGCATCTCCACTGGCTAGCAGCACCGAAGCCACCGGCCTCCACCACTCCTACGCTGCCACGTCGCCTCCCTGCCTCTGATCCACCGCGCCAGACCCGCGAGGCCCATCCACAGCCCGCCTCGCACCGCACTGGGCCCGAGCCGCCGCCGTGCTCACACAGCTCCGCAGGCGCCCCTGCCCCGAGCTCCTTCCCGCTCGTCCCCGCCACTTGGAGTTCGTCGCCTCGTCCCGCACTTTGCCTCCTCGCCGGACTTCATCGCTCGTCGCCGGACCTCGTTCAGGCCGCCACCGCCTCGCAGATGAGCGCCACTGCCCCGCGCCTCCCTCTTCCTTCCCTGCGTCTCCCGCTTGACCTCACCCAGACTCTCTCTCTCTCTCTCCAGGGCGTCGTTCGTCACATCTGGAGCCTCCCCGAGCGCCGCCGGCCACCCCCGACACCGGATCCGGCTTCCCCAGTCCCGGATCTGTCCATTCCTGCCGGTACCGCCTCGCCCCGCCGCCTCAAGCCACCACCGGTCCCTGCCGCCGCCACCATGGCTCGCCTCGGCCTCGGCAGGAGGTCGGGGACGAGATCCCCCTCGCGCGGGCCGCCTCCCCTTCGCCCGATCCAGCCCAGTCGCGGCCTCTTGCCTGGCCCAGCTCCAAGCCTGCCCGCCTCACCATCGAACCGGGCCTTAGCCCATGAGTGAGCAGCTCCTCCAGCCCCTCTGTGCGGTTGGGCCAGCCAGATTCGACCCATGTCACATTTTTTTTCCGTTCTGCGATTTGTCTAATTTTCCAGAGTCTGCCTGTTTTACAGAAAAACCCTTGTGCTTCATGCATTTAATAACTTCTCAATTGTGCATCATATGGAAAAACTTTATATATGAAATATGCTTAGAATTGCATCTAGTTTCATAATATGTCATTTCCATCCATGTTTAAAATGCTGTTTGGTTAAATTTGCTCCTATGCCATGTTAAAATGCTTTAATTCATAACTAAATAACTGTAGCTCCAAACCTAATAAAATTTATATGTAAATGGGGTAGAAAAATGCCTAGTTTAACATGGTGCACTCATCTAGCATGTTTAACAACTCTAAAATTATGTTTAGGGCAGAACAGTACCAAACCTAATATATGCATATGAGGAGTTTCCGGACTTGTGGTTTGCTGTTCCGGCCTTATTTAAACTTGCCTAGTTAGGTAGTTTAATTATGCTTCACCCTCTTGCGATGCTAAGAACATTCAATATTGTTGGGTACATAAACGAGAGAGAACTAAATAAGTCACGTGGTGTTTCGTCAATATGCAACGGAGTTGCATGTTGAGCTCCACTTAATTTGTAGGATTGTTTGTGCACTTTGCCATGCCCTGCTTCATTAAACCGGACATGCATCATACTCGATTGTGCATCATGCCATGTTCATGTCGTGGTTGTTTACCATGATTGTTTGCTTCTTTCCGGTGTGGCTTCTTCAGGTTGGTTCCGATAACGTCGCGTTTATGAGGAACCGTTCGACTACGTCCGTTTGTCTTCTTCATGGACTCGTTCTTCTTCCTTGCGGGATTTCAGGCAAGATGATCATACCCTCGAAATCACTTCTATCTTTGCTTGCTAGATGCTCGCTCTTTTGCTATGCCTATGCTGCGATACCTACCACTTTCTTATCATGCCTCCCATATTGTTGAACCAAGCCTCTAATCCATCTTGTCCTAGCAAACCGTTGTTTGGCTATGTTACCGCTTTGCTTAGCCCCTCTTATAGCGTTGTTAGTTGCAGGTGAAGATTGAAGTTTCTTCCTTGTTGGAACATGGAGATGTTGTTCCTTGTTGGAACATGTTTACTTGTTGGGATATCACAATATATCTTATTTAATTAATGCATCTATATACTTGGTAAAGGGTGGAAGGCTCAGCCTTATGCCTGGTGTTTTGTTCCACTCTTGCCACCCTAGTTTCCGTCATATCGGTGTTATGTTCCCAGATTTTGCGTTCCTTACGCGGTTGGGTAATAATGGGAACCCCTTGACAGTTCGCCTTGAATAAAACTCATCCAGCAATGCCCAATATTGGTTTTACCATTTGCCACCTAGCCTTTTCTTTCCCTTGGGTTCTGCAGACTCAAGGGTCATCATTATTTTAACCCCCTCGGGCCAATGCTTCTCTGAGTGTTGGTCCAACCTGTCAGCTGCCGGTGGCCACCAGGGGCAACTCTGGGCTGGCCTACCCGTACCTAAGACAATCTGAGTGTGCCATGAGAAAGAGATATGTGCAGCTCCTATCGGGATTTGTCGGCACATTCGGGCGGTGTTGCTGGTTTAGTTTTACCTTGTCGAAATGTCTTGTAACCGGGATTCCGAGTCTGATCGGGTCTTCCCGCTAGAAGGAATATCCTTCGTTGACCGTGAGAGCTTGTGATGGGCTAAGTTGGGACACCCCTGCAGGGATTTGAACTTTCGAAAGCTGTGCCCGCGGTTATGGGCAGATGGGAATTTGTTAATGTCCGGTTATAGAAAACCTGAAGTTGACCTTAATTAAAACACATCAACCGCGTGTGTAACCGTGATGGTCTCTTTCCGGCGGAGTCTGGGAAGTGAACACGGTGTTGGAGTTATGTTTGACGTAGGTTGTCCTAGGATCACGTCTTGATCGTACTTTTATCGACCGTGCTTTGCCTTCTCTTCTCGCTCTCATTTGCGTATGTTAGCCACCATATATGCTAGTCGCTTGCTGCAGCTCCACCTCATACCTTTTACCTTACCCATAAGCTTAAATAGTCTTGATCGCGAGGGTGCGAGATTGCTGAGTCCCCGTGACTCACAGATACTTCCAAACCCAGCTTGCAGGTGCCGATGAGTCTGTGCAGATGACGCAACCAAGCTCAGGAGGAGCTCGATGAAGATCTTGTCCTTTGTGTTGTTTCGTTCTAGTTATCAGTAGTGGAGCCCAGTTGGGGTCGATCGGGGACCGTGTCGCATTTGGGGTTCTTCTTTTATTTTGGCTCCGTAGTCGGGCCCTGATTGTATTTGGATGATGTAATGCTTTATTCATGTATTGTGTGAAGTGGCGATTGTAAGCCAACTATGTATCTCTTTCCCTTATGTATTACATGGGTTGTGTGAAGATTACCTCACTTGCGACATTGCTTTTAATGCGGTTATGCCTCTAAGTCGTGCGTCGACACGTGGGAGATATAGCCGCATCGAGGGCGTTACAAGTTGGTATCAGAGCCTTCCCCGACCTTAGGAGCCCCCACTGCTTGATCGAATTAGCGGACGAGTTAAGTCTAGAAAAATGTTTTCCGTCTTTTGGAAATTATATATCGAAGAGTTAGGAATTCTTTTTACTCCCCAGTCCCTTCATCGCTCTGGTAAGGCATCCTGACGTAGAGTTTTGACTCTTCTCTTCTCAAATTTCACTAAAAAAATTTTAGGATCACGCGGGTATCTTGGAATCGTTCCGATGGTTTTGTGACGAGAACATTGTTCTTGGTGCCTCCTGTCTTTAGGGGTTGTGGCAGTGTCCCGGGGAGTTGAGCTCCGAGGTGTTGTCGTCACAATTTTATCGTTGCAGTTCTGGAATACCTGAGTTTAGTACGCCGACATCGAAAATCTCTTTTATGCAGTTCGTTGGTGAGATAACCTCGACGCCACCCAGTACTGGGGCGGGAGTTCGGGAGTATTGCCATAACTTGTATAACGGATGCTTTTCGAAGGTTGAGGTAGACGATTTCCGAAGGTTTCTTGGTTATGTGTTGAAGGATGGATACAACTGGATGTAGGATTTGCTAGATTTGGGTGAGATATTATGCTTCCACTGTATCCCCAACACCTGATTGCATAACCGGAAAGGTTCTGGATTTTCATAGGTGGGAATTCAAGTAGCTCCTAGGATATCTTTCCGACACATGTATGATATGAAATTGGGGTTCGACGTCTAGTGGTCCGCCTATTCACGGTTGGTTTTACAGTGGTCTCGTTGTGTCTTAAAGAGTCCTTGGCTATGCCGACTCGGGGACGCTTTGTATGTCATGTGCACTGCCTTGTACATGATGGTGCTGTACGATCGAGCCCGTGTAGGCCCCACCACGAAAACTTCGGACGAAATCTCTATCATATGTTTGTTCCGGCTTATTCTGCAAGCCAATCCTTGTTTTGTTTTGAGTTGTGGTATTCGAGTTGCTTCAATGTCAGATGTTGATTCCATACCTTCCCTAAGCAGTGTTCTCATACTCCAATGTGAATACCAATCCTTCTCGATCATCGAGTTTGTCATTTCAATTTCTTTTCAACTAGTGTGTTTCTTGTCAAGTGGATCCGATCATTGCAACATCTGCAAGATCAATTATCAGTTCTTCTCAACGGTGTTTACTTCATCCGTTCCAAGTTTCCTTTATTTTCCCACCATCCCACCCTTTTTCTTCAAGGATTCAGATTTCTTAATCAAGTATCATCTTATTGATGAGAAGCCTCTCCATTCTTTTTCCATCAATGTTCTTATCTAGCTATTCTCATGAAGATTCTAACAGAGCTTCAAGTTTGTCACTCTTCACTCATTTTCTTCTCCGGTGGATTCAATTCAAGCTTTCGGTGTTGATTATATTCTTTTTTGTATTTCAAATGCTTTTCTCGTGCCGGTGCACCTCATAATAATTCACTTCTCGCTATTCATTTGTTCCGGAGTGCTCAAGATATCTCGAAGATTCGTGTTTCCACTCTGCATTTGTTCAAGATCTTTTGAGGTTGTTATCTCATTCGAGTCATTTAATTCAACCGGTGCAATCTCTCTTCCAAGTAATCGTTCAACGGTGTATTTTTTGAGTGGGCCCTAACCCACAGGTCTTTTCCCAGGATCTTACCCGACTCTTCTTATTTTCCCAGAGCTATCCTCAAATTTCTTTTCGAAGTTTGACGTAAGAATGATTTTTCTTCAGTCAGATGTGTTTCTCCAAGATCTTTCAAATTCTTTTCATAGTTGGCTCAACCTCTTCGCTTTTGATTCTTCCGGAGTGTCTAAATAATTCATGGTGGTGTTTCTCGTCGTCATTCTCGGATTCTGAAGACCGAAGAAGAGTTTTTCCTCAAAATCTTAACCATTCTCTCAGAGATGCGTAGTTCAAGCTTGATACCATCCTCTCATAATTGTTTCGATTGTGAGAATTCTTTTCACCTATCCGGAGCAATTCAAGATTCTGGTCAGTTTGTTCATCCGGAGTCCATCATCTCAGATTTATTCATTCTCAGCTTTCAGCTCTCTTTCTCCAAATCTTACCGGTGCATCATTCAAGTTTTCTCTAATCATCTCGTGATCTCTTCGTTCTCATGGATCTAAATTCCCTCAAGCACCTTCGTGCATTTGATAATTCTTCCCGGTGTTTCTTTATATTTTTCATTGTTCATTTTCAATTCTTACGGTGGTTCGTTCAAGGTTTTTTCCTTCTTTCTTATCATATCAATTCATTCATTGTTTCCCCATTCTACCGGTGGTTCGTCGAAGACCTTCTCAAGTTTGCGCCATAGCTATCTTAATCCTTTCAACGAGAATAAGTAGTATGCCGAATCCGTTGATTGTCATCAATTTAATTGGTGAAGGATACGCATAACATAATTCTTATTCTTGTTCCATCCAAGTGATTAATTCCTTTTTCCGGAGTGGTTCATCATATCATATTCTCAATTCGAGATGCTTTATCTTTTCTTTACCGGAGTTCCAAGCTCTAATTATCACGGAGATCCATCTAAATCATTGCAAGGATTCACCTTGTGTTTTCAATTTCTCTTTCTTTTTATCCTTTTGTTTACCGGAGTTCTTCATGGAGACTCTACATGACGGTTCATCAAGGATTTTTTCCCCTTCGCGAAGCGTTCATCAAGATTCTTTTCACAGAAGCTCAAGCATTCTTCATCTTGTAATCTGGAGTGCAATTCTTTCAGCATATCTTTTGAGGTGGTGTTATGTCATTCTTGATAATTTCCCTTCGTGCTTCGTGTTTCACAAGTTATCAAGATGAGGTATTTAAATCCACCAATCTCGTCATTGGAGTTACCTTGGGTTATATTTCACCTAAAGCCTTCCCTAAGGTTTGTTGCTATCTATGGTGCTTATAAAGGACCCAAGTTCTTCTTTATCCTTCCGATGAACAAGTTCCTCGTCTTCTTGTTCTTACCAATCCAAACTATTGTTTCCATAGTGGCAGAATTTCACCTCATAATCTCGAGATGTTTTCCATAAGCTTCAACAAGCCTGTTCTTTTCGTTGTTGATTTCCCAACAACTCCGTTCAATCCTTCTTTTTTAAGGATGCTCTCTCAAATTCGTTTGAGGTAGAACATGTTGTTCTTCTTCTTCTTCATTCTTTTCTTTGCATTCTTTCATTTCTTCCGGAGGCTTTGTATTGCTGCTATATTCACCCATCATCTCGTTTTCTCAAATATCATGTTCTTTTCGTGCTTATCCTTTTAACCGGAGTGTCGTGTCCTCTTTTCAAGTATCCTCTCATCTTGTCAAGTTTAATTCCTTCCATTTACAGGCGGAGTGTTGTCCAAATTATATCATTCTTATTCCTTCCCTATCTTGTTTTAACCGGAGTATTGTGCCCCTTTTGCTCAAGTTCTTTTCGCCTTATCAAGCCTTGCATCTCTTTTCTACCGGAGAGCTGTCCGAATTTGTTCTTCCTTATTAATCTTCCCTACCGGAGTGCTTTCAACTTTGTTCTTCCTTGTCCCTCTTTTCTAACGGAGTGTTTTCAAATTTCTCATCTCCATTGTATTCTTTTCTCAAAATGGCTTAACCTTTTCAAGGTTCTTTGGTTTCACTCGTTTGTCCATGAAGCAACTTAGTTTTACCTCTTCTCTTTCTCTTCCGTTTTCCCTCCGGTGCCATTCTAGATCTCGAGACGAGATCCTCTCGTAGTGGTGGAGTGTTGTGACGCCCCGAGACCGATGTGCCAGGTGTCGTCCAGTTATTCGCCGTTGTTGCCTTGTCATTGCTTGTGTGACATGCATTGCATATCATGTCATCATGTGCATTGCATCGTCATGTTTTAAAACTTGCATCCGTCCGGGTTCTCCCAGTTCCTTCCATTGTCCGTTCTGAGCCCAGACACACTTGCACGCGCCCGCGACATGTCCGAGATATTATTTTATAAGTGGCCGGAAAATGTTCTCTGAATGGGTTGAAAGTTGGCATGCAGTGTTGTTTTGTTGTCAGTAGACCGCCTACCAAGTTTCATCGCATTCGGAGTCCGTTTGATGCCCCAACGGATAAATATAGCGGCAATAGTAGCCGGTCTAACGTCGGACGTTTTCGGTCTCCAGAAACAGACGCCGGGTCTCTCTCTTCTCTTGTCTCAGTCCGAGGCCTTCTACACAGCCCACAAGCTCCAACCTACCCCTCCTCGCGTCCGGAGCCGTCGGATCGCGATCGGAGGCTCCGAAAACCTCTCCTAACCCCTCAAACCCTAACCCTGCCTATATAAGGAAACCCCTCCTTCCAAATCTGGTCATTCCTTCCCCTCCACCTCCAATTCCGCGCCCCTAATCATCAGCGCCGCCGACCACCTCCATTTCCGTGCCGGCCGAAGCCCCCTCCGCCACTTGGCGCATCTCCACTGGCTAGCAGCACCGAAGCCACCGGCCTCCACCACTCCTATGCTGCCACGTCGCCTCCCTGCCTCTGATCCATCGTGCCAGCCCGCGAGGCCCATCCACAGCCCGCCTCACACCGCACCGGGCCCGAGCCGCCGCCGTGCGCACACAGCTCCGCAGGCGCCCCTGCCCCGAGCTCCTTCCCGCTCGTCCCCGCCACCTGGAGTTCGTCGCCTCGTCCCGCACTTTGCCTCCTCGCCGGACTTTGTCGCTCGTCGCCGGACCTCGTTCAGGCCGCCACCGCCCCGCAGATGAGCGCCATGCCCCGCGCCTCCCTCTTCCTTCCCTGCGTCTCCCGCTTGTCCTCACCCAGACTCTCTCTCTCTCTCCAGGGCGTCGTTCATCACATCTGGAGCCTCCGCGAGCGCCGCCGGCCACCCCCGACACCGGATCCGGCTTCCCCAGTCCCGGATCTGTCCATTCCTGCCGGTACCGCCTCGCCCCGCCGGTTCAGGCCACCACCGGTCCCTTCCGCCGCCACCATGGCTCTCCTCGGCCTCGGCGGGAGGTCGGGGACGAGATCCCCCTCGCGCGGGCCGCCTCCCCTTCGCCCGATCCAGCCCAGCCGCGGCCTCTTGCTTGGCCCAGCTCCAAGCCTGCCCGCCTCACCACCGAACCGGGCCCTAGCCCATGTGTGAGCAGCTCCTCCAGCCCCTCTGTGCGGTTGGGCCAGCCAGATTCGGCCCATGTCACATTTTTTTTCCGTTCTGCGATTTGTCTAATTTTCCAGAGTCTGCCTGTTCTACAGAAAAACCCTTGTGCTTCATGCATTTAATAACTTCTCAATTGTGCATCATATGGAAAAACTTTATATATGAAATATGCTTAGAATGGCATCTAGTTTCATAATATGTCATTTCCATCCATGTTTAAAATGTTTAAAAATGCTGTTTGGTTAAATTTTCTCCTATGCCATGTTAAAATGCTTTAATTCATAACTAAATAACCATAGCTCCAAACCTAATAAACTTTATATGTATATGGGGTATAAAAATGCCTAGTTTAACATGGTGCACTCATCTAGCATGTTTAACAACTCTAAAATTATGTTTAGGGCAGAACAGTACCAAACCTAATATATGCATATGAGGAGTTTCCGGACTTGTGGTTTGCTGTTCCGGCCTCATTTAAACTTGCCTAGTTAGGTAGTTTAATTATGCTTCACCCTCTTGCCATGCTAAGAACATTTAATATTGTTGGGTACATAAACGAGAGAGAACTAAATAAGTCACATGGTGTTTCGTCAATATGCAACAGAGTTGCATGTTGAGCTCCACTTAATTTGTAGGATTGTTTGTGCACTTTGCCATGCCCTGCTTCATTAAACCGGACATGAATCATACTCGATTGTGCATCATGCCATGTTCATGTCGTGGTTGTTTACCATGATTGTTTTCTTCTTTCCGGTGTGGCTTCTTCGGGTTGGTTCCGATAACGTCGCGTTTGTGAGGAACCGTTCGACTACGTCTGTTTGTCTTCTTCATGGACTCGTTCTTCTTCCTTGCGGGATTTCAGGCAAGATGATCATACCCTCGAAATCACTTCTATCTTTGCTTGCTAGATGCTCGCTCTTTTGCTATGCCTATGCTGCGATACCTACCACTTGCTTATCATGCCTCCCATATTGTTGAACCAAGCCTCTAATCCATCTTGTCCTAGCAAACCGTTGTTTGGCTATGTTACCGCTTTGCTCAGCCCCTCTTATAGCGTTGTTAGTTGCATGTGAAGATTGAAGTTTGTTCCTTGTTGGAACATGTTTACTTCTTGGGATATCACAATATATCTTATTTAATTAATGCATCTATATACTTGGTAAAGGGTGGAAGGCTCAGCCTTATGCCTGGTGTTTTGTTCCACTCTTGCCGCCCTAGTTTCCGTCATATCGGTGTTATGTTCCCGGATTTTGCGTTCCTTACGCGGTTGGGTAATAATGGGAACCCCTTGACAGTTCGCCTTGAATAAAACTCATCCAGCAATGCCCAACATTGGCTTTACCATTTGCCACCTAGCCTTTTCTTTCCCTTGGGTTCTGCAGACTCAAGGGTCATCATTATTTTAACCCCCCCAGGCCAGTGCTCCTCTGAGTGTTGGTCCAACCTGTCAGCTGCCGGTGGCCACCAGGGGCAACTCTGGGCTGGCCTACCCGTACCTAAGACAATCTGAGTGTGCCCTGAGAAAGAGATATGTGCAGCTCCTATCGGGATTTGTCGGCACATTCGGGCGGTGTTGCTGGTTTAGTTTTACCTTGTCGAAATGTCTTGTAACCAGGATTCCGAGTCTGATCGGGTCTTCCCGCTAGAAGGAATATCCTTCGTTGACCGTGAGAGCTTGTGATGGGCTAAGTTGGGACACCCCTGCAGGGATTTGAACTTTCGAAAGCCGTGCCCGCGGTTATGGGCAAATGGGAATTTGTTAATGTCCGGTTATAGAAAACCTGAAGTTGACCTTAATTAAAACACATCAATCGCGTGTGTAACTGCGATGGTCTATTTCCGGCGGAGTCTGGGAAGTGAACACGGTGTTGGAGTTATGTTTGACGTAGGTTGTTCTAGGATCACTTCTTGATCATACTTTTATCGACCGTGCTTTGCCTTCTCTTCTCGCTCTCATTTGCGTATGTTAGCCACCATATATGCTAGTTGCTTGTTGCAGCTCCACGTCATACCTTTTACCTTACCCATAAGCTTAAATAGTCTTGATCGCGAGGGTGCGAGATTGCTGAGTCCCCGTGACTCATAGATACTTCCAAACCCAGCTTGCAGGTGCCGATGAGTCTATTCAGATGACGCAACCAAGCTCAGGAGGAGCTCGATGAAGATCTTGTCCTTTGTGTTGTTTCGTTCTAGTTGTCAGTAGTGGAGCCCAGTTGGGGTCGATCGGGGACCGTGTCGCATTTGGGATTCTTCTTTTATTTTGGCTCCGTAGTCGGGCCCTGATTGTATTTGGATGATGTAATGCTTTATTCATGTATTGTGTGAAGTGGCGATTGTAAGCCAACTATGTATCTCTTTCCCTTATGTATTACATGGGTTGTGTGAAGATTACCTCACTTGCGGCATTGCTTTCAATGCGGTTGTGCCTCTAAGTCGTGCTTCGACACGTGGGAGATATAGCCGCATCGAGGGCGTTACAGGCATGCTTTACAGCTTAGAACCGGGGCTCCAAAAGCGTTTTGAGCAACACGGAGCATATGAGATGTTCCAAGAGCTGAAAATGGTTTTCCAAGCTCATGCCCGGGTCGAGAGATATGAAGTCTCCGACAAGTTCTACAGTTGTAAGATGGAGGAGAATAGTTTTGTCAGCGAGCACATACTCAAAATGTCTGGGTTGCACAACCTCTTGTCTCAGCTGGGAGTTAATCTCCCGGATGATGCGGTCATTGATAGAATCTGTCAGTCGCTCTCACCTAGCTACAAGAGCTTTGTGATGAACTTCAATATGCAGGGGATGGAAAAGACCATTCATGAGGTATATTCAATGCTGAAATCAGCGGAGGTGGAAATCAAAAAGGAACATCAAGTGTTGATGGTGAATAAAACCACTAAGTTCAAGAAAGGCAAGGGTAAAAAGAACTTCAAGAAGGACGGCAAGGGAGTTGCCGTGCCCGGTAAGCAAGCTGTCGAGAAGAAGCCGAAGAATGGACCCAAGCCTGAGACTGAGTGCTTTTATTGCAAGGGAAACAGTCAGTGGAAGCGGAACTGCCCCAAGTACTTAGCGGATAAGAAGGCCGGCAATGCCAAAGGTGTATGTGATATACATGTTATTGATGTGTACCTAACCAGCGCTCGTAGTAGCTCCTGGGTATTTGATACCGGTGCAGTTGCTCACATTTGTAACTCAAAACAGGAACTGCGGAATAAACGGAGACTGGCGAAGGACGAGGTGACGATGCGCGTCGGGAATGGTTCCAAGGTCGATGTGATCACCGTTGGCACGCTACCTCTACATTCACCTACGGGATTAGTTTTAAACCTCAATAATTGTTATTTAGTACCAGCTTTGAGCATGAACATTGTATCTGGATCTCGTTTAATGCGAGATGGCTACTCATTTAAATCTGAGAATAATGGTTGTTCTATTTATATGAGAGACATGTTTTATGGTCATGCCCCGCTGGTCAATGGTTTATTCTTATTTAATCTCGAACGTAATGTTACACATATTCATAGTGTGAATGCCAAAGGATGTAAGGTTGATAATGATAGTCCCACATACTTGTGGCACTGCCGCCTTGGTCACATTGGTGTCAAACGCATGAAGAAACTCCATGCAGATGGACTTTTGGAGTCTCTTGATTTTGAATCATTTGACACGTGTGAACCATGCCTCATGGGCAAAATGACCAAGACTCCGTTCTCCGGAACAATGGAGCGAGCAACCAACTTATTGGAAATCATACATACTGATGTGTGCGGTCCAATGAGTGTTGAGGCTCGCGGTGGCTATCGTTATGTTCTCACCCTCACTGATGACTTGAGTAGATATGGGTATGTCTACTTAATGAAACACAAGTCTGAGACCTTTGAAAAGTTCAAGGAATTTCAGAGTGAGGTTGATAATCAACGTGACAGGAAAATCAAGTTCTTACGATCAGATCATGGGGGAGAATATTTGAGTCACGAATTTGGCACGCACTTAAGGAAATGTGGAATAGTTTCACAACTCACGCCGCCTGAAACACCATAGCGTAATGGTGTGTCCGAACGTCGTAATCGCACCCTATTGGATATGGTACGATCTATGATGTCTCTTACCGATCTTCCGCTATCTTTTTGGGGTTATGCTATAGAGACTGCCACATTCACTTTAAATAGGGCTCCGTCGAAATCCATTGAGACAACACCTTATGAATTGTGGTTTGGCAAGAAACCTAAGCTATCATTTCTGAAAGTTTGGGGATGCGATGCTTATGTCAAGAAACTTCAACCTGAAAAGCTCGGACCCAAATTGGAAAAATGCGTCTTCATAGGATACCCTAAAGAAACTATTGGGTATACCTTCTATCTTAGATCCGAAGGCAAGACATTTGTTGCCAAGAATGGATCCTTTCTAGAGAAAGAGTTTCTCTTGAAAGAAGTAAGTGGGAGGAAAGTAGAACTTGATGAAGTATTGCCTCTTGAACTGGAGAGTGGCGCAGCTCAAGAAATTTTTCCTGAGGTGTCTGCACCGACTAGGGAGGAAGTTAATGATGATGATCATGAAACTTCAGATCAAGTTGCTACTGAACTTCGAAGGTCCACAAGGACGTGTTCCGCACCAGAGTGGTACGACAACCCTGTCCTGGAAATCATGTTGTTGGACAATGGTGAACCTTCGAACTATGAAGAAGCGATGGCGGACCTAGATTCCGACAAATGGCTGGAAGCCATGAAATCCGAGATAGGATCCATGTATGAAAACGAAGCCATGAAATCCGAGATAGGATCCATGTATGAATCCAAGATAGGATCCGAGATAGCGAAGCTGAAGTCTGTACGAATCATGTTAGCAATTTCCGTATTCTATGATTATGAGATATGGCAAATGGACGTCAAAACAACATTCCTTAATGGTTTCCTTAAGGAAGAATTGTATATGATGCAGCCGGAAGGTTTTGTCAATCCTAAGAATGGTGACAAGGTGTGCAAGCTCCAACGCTCAATCTATGGGCTGGTGCAAGCCTCTCGGAGTTGGAACATTCAATTTGATGAGATGATCAAAGCGTTTGGGTTTACACAGACTTATGGAGAAGCTTGTGTTTACAAGAAAGTGAGTGGGAGCTCTGTAGTATTTCTCATATTATATGTGGATGGCATACTATTGATGGGAAATGATATAGAATTCTTGGAAAGCATAAAGGCCTACTTGAACAAGTGTTTTTCAATGAAGGACCTTGGAGAAGCTGCTTATATATTAGGCATCAAGATCTATAGAGATAGATTGAGACGCCTCATTGGTCTTTCACAAAGTACGTACCTTGACAAGATATTGAAGAAGTTTAATATGGATCAGTCCAAGAAGGGGTTCTTGCCTGTATTGCAAGGTATGAGATTGAGCATGACTCAATGCCCGACCACGGAAGAAGATAGAGAAAAGATGAGTGTCGTCCCCTATGCCTCGGCCATAGGGTCTATTATGTATGCCATGCTGTGTACCAGACCTGATGTAAACCTTGCCATAAGTTTGGTAGGAAGGTACCAAAGTAATCCTGGCATGGAACACTAGACAGCGGTCAAGAATATCCTGAAGTACCTGAAAAGGACTAAGGATATGTTTCTCGTTTATGGAGGTGACGAAGAGCTCGTCGTAAAGGGTTACGTCGATGCTAGCTTCGACACAGATCTGGATGACTCCAAGTCACAAACCGGATACGTGTATATTTTGAATGGTGGGGCAGACAGCTGGTGTAGTTGCAAGCAAAGCGTCGTGGCGGGATCTACATGTGAAGCGGAGTACATTGCAGCCACGGAGGCAGCACAAGAAGCAATCTGGATGAAGGAGTTCATTACCGACCTAGGAGTTATTCCCAATGCGTTGGGCCCGATGACACTCTTCTGTGACAACACTGGAGCTATTGCCCTTGCCAAGGAGCCCAGGTTTCACAGGAAGACCAGGCATATCAAGCGTCGCTTCAACTCCATTCGTGAAAATGTTCAAAATGGAGACATATATATTTGTAAAGTGCATACGGACCTGACTGTCGCAGATCCGTTGACTAAACCTCTTCCTCGAGCAAAACATGATCAACACCAGAACTCTATGGGTGTTCGATTCATCACAATGTAACTAGATTATTGACTCTAGTGCAAGTGGGAGACTATTGGAAATATGCCCTAGAGGCAATAATAAAATGGTTATTATTATATTTCCTTGTTCATGATAATTGTCTATTGTTCATGCTATAATTGTAATATCCAGAAATCGTAATACATGTGTGAATACATAGACCACAACATGTCCCTAGTGAGCCTCTAGTTGACTAGCTCGTTGATCAATAGATGGTTACGGTTTCCTGACCATGGACATTGGATGTCATTGATAACGGGATCACATCATTAGGAGAATGATGTGATGGACAAGACCCAATCCTAAGCATAGCGCAAGATCGTGTAGTTCGTCTGCTAAAGCTTTTCTAATGTCAAGTATCTTTTCCTTAGACCATGAGATTGTGTAACTCCCAGATACTGTAGGAATACTTTGAGTGTGCCAAACATCACAACGTAACTGGGTGACTATAAAGGTGCACTACGGGTATCTCTGAAAGTGTTTGTTGGGTTGGCATGAATCGAGACTGGGATTTGTCACTCCGTATGACAGAGAGGTATCTCTGGGCCCACTCGGTAAGACATCATCGTAATGAGCTCAATGTGACTAAGGGTTGGTCACGGGATGATGTGTTACGCAACGAGTAAAGTGACTTGCCGGTAACGAGATTGAACGAGGTATTGGGATACTGACGATCGAATCTCGGGCAAGTAACGTACCGATTGATAAAGGGAATTGTATACGGGATTGCTTGAATCCTCGACATCGTGGTTCATCCGATGAGATCATCGTGGAACATGTGGGAGCCAACATGGGTATCCAGATCCCGCTGTTGGTTATTGGCCGGAGAGTTGTCTCGGTCATGTCTGCATGGTTCCCGAACCCGTAGGGTCCACACACTTAAGGTTCGATGACGCTAGGGTTATTAGGAAGATTTGTATGTGATTACCGAATGTTGTTCGGAGTCCCGGATGAGATCCCAGATGTCACGAGGAGTTCCGTAATAGTCCGGAGGTGAAGATCTATATATGGGAAGTCATCATACGGTCACCGGAAATATTTGGGAGTATACCAGTATTGTACCGGGACCACCAGAGGGGTTTCGGGGGTCCACCGGGAGGGTCCACCTGCCCCGGAGGGCCTTATGGGCTATAGGTGGAAGGGAACCAGCCCCTAGTGGGTTGGGCGCCATTTCCCCCTAGGGCCCATGCGCCTAGGGTTTGGGGGAACCCAAAAGGGGGGCGCCCCCCTTGCTTGGGGGGCAAGCCCCCTCCCCCTTGGCCGCTGCCCCCTCTAGATATCATCTAGAGGGGCCGGCCCCTTCCCCCTTCTCCCTATAAATAGAGGGGCGAGGGGAGGGCTGCAGCACCACATCCAAGGCGCAGCCCCTCCCCTCCCCAACACCTCTCCTCCTCCGCGTGAGCTTGGCGAAGCCCTGCCGGAGAACTGCCACTCCATCACCACCACGTCGTCGTGCTGCTGTTGGAGCCTTCTTCCTCAACCTCTCCCTCCTCCTTTCTGGATCAAGGCGCGGGAGACGTCACCGGGCTGCACGTGTGTTGAACGCGGAGGCACCGTTGTTCGGTGCTTAGATCGGATTCGGCCACGATCTGAATCGCTACGTGTACGACTCCTCCAACCGCGTTCTTGCAATGCTTCCGGCTCGTTATCTTCAAGGGTATGAAGATGCACTCCCCTCTCATTGCTAGTTACTCCATAGATTGATGTAACGCCCTCGATGCGGCTATATCTCCCACGTGTCGAGGCACGACTTAGAGGCATAACCGCATTGAAAGCAATGTCGCAAGTCAGGAAATCATCACACATCCCATGTACATAAAGAATATAAAGGGGAGGTACATAGTTGGCTTACACTCGCCACGTCACATCAAAGTACATAAATAACATCCATCATACTAATCACTCATGGCCCGACTACGGTGCCAAAATAGAAAAGACCCCCAACATGCGACAAGGCCCTGAATCGATAACCCCAACTAGGCACCACTACTGATCATCCGGAAAAGACACGTAGTATCGCTGGGAGTCCTCATCGAACTCCCACTTGAGCTCGTAATCGTCAACTGGAGCAGAAACACCTGGACCTGCATCTGGAGTTGTAGTATCTGTGAGCCACAGGGACTCAGCAATCTCACACCCACGCGATCAAGACTATTTAAGCTTATAGGACAGGTACGGCAATATAAGTGGAGCTGCAGCAAGCGACTAGCATATATGGTGGCTAACTTATACGCAAATGAGAGCGAGAAGAGAAGGCGAAGCACGAGCGAGAAGCTAAAGGAACATCCTGCGCAAGCATAACTCCAACACCGTGTCCACTTCCCGGACTCCCCCGAGAAGGGGCCATCACGGCAACACACACGGTTGATTCATTTTAATTAAGTTTAGTTAAAGTTATCTACAACCGGACATTAACAAATTCCCATCTGCCCATAACCGCGGGCACGGATTTCGAAAGATCAATCCCTGCAGGGGAGTCCCAACTTAGCCCATAACAAGCTCTCACGGTCAACGAAGGAATAGACCTCCACCCAAGACACACCGATCAGACTCGTTATCTCGGTACAACAAGATGATTCGACAGGTTAAAACAAGTCCAGCAACACCGCCCGAATGTGCCGACAAATCCCGATAGGAGCTGCACATATCTCTTTCTCAGGGCACACTCAGATGAGCAATCCGTACAACTAAAACCAGCCCTTGAGTTTCCCCGAGGTGGCGCTGCACAGGGCTCTGGTTCGGACCAACACTCAGAGGAGCACTGGCCCGTGGGGGGCTAAAATAAAGATGACCCTCGGGCTCCGGAAACCCAAGGGAAAAAGAGGCTAGGTGGCAAATGGTAAAACCAATGTTGGGCATTGCTGGAAAAGCTTTAATCAAGGCGAACTATCAAGGGGTTCCCATTATAGCCCAACCGCGTAAGGGACGCAACAATCCGGGAACATAACACCGATATGACGGAAACTAGGGCGGCAAGAGTGGAACAAAACACTAGGCGAGAGGCCGAGCCTTCCACCCTTTACCAAGTATATAGATGCATTAAGATAACATAGCAATATAATGATATCCCAACAAGTAAATAAATGTTCCAACAAGGAACGGCTCCAATCTTCACGTGCAACTAACAACGCTATAAGAAGGGCTGAGCAAAGCGGTAACATAGCCAATAAACGGTTTGCTAGGACAATGGTAGGTTAGAGGTTTGACATGGCAATTTGGGAGGCTGACAAGCAAAAGGTAGGCATCGTAGCAGTGGCAAAGCAAAAGAGCGAGCAAACTAGCATAGCAAAGATAGTAGTGATTTCGAGGGTATGATCATCTTGCCTGCAAAGCTGTCAGAGTTGACTGGATCCTCAAAAGCACACTCAACGGCCTCCTCGTTAGCAAACTCGTCTCCCGGCTCTACCCAACAACACAAACAAGCAACAAGAATACATTCAACCACGTGCAAGGACAAGCAATAAGATGCAAAGATGACATGCTATGCGGGATGCGATGCGGGATGCAAAATGCAAGACGTTACAGAAAATGCATGAATCTGGCCTCAACTTGGAAAACCAAGTGTGCCACTATATGGAGGGGAAGAAATCACCTCAAAACTATATAAAGATCATAGGAATCGGAGCTACGGTTTGGAAATGGCGAGCATTTTACGAAACGAACCGATCTGCGATATACAGCAAGTAGGCTCCTAAATGCAATGAAATGAACATGCTACAGCCACCAAACATGAAAACAAAATACATGGCAGTGATTTACACAAGATGCTTAACAAATCACTAGCACTGAGCCATAGGCAAATTCATCCATTAAGAGGTTCAAACAAGCATGGCAAAAATGAAAATGCAAAACAGATTCCAGACTTGGTGAAATTAACACTAGCCTGAAATTTCAGATCACGAAGCCCTCTTCGGAGCAGCAAAACAACATGATAGATAACCTGAACATGACAAGTAAGAACATGGCATGGAGCTACTAAACAAGCTTAACAAAACACCCAAAGTGACCTGGGGCCAAAAGGGTTCACAAAATACTCTACCGAGCTCACGAACATAGCTCGAACACAAACAGTTTTCAGACTTAGTGAAAACTGAGACATGCAGAAAATTTAACCCACGAAGGCATGTAAACGAGCTCGATGCACTCACTACGGTGTAATTCATGGCAAGGAAAGCATATAACCAGCAAGAAGGCACAATATTCTAGCTACACATGGGAAGAACAAAGGCATAGCATGCGTGGAACACTAACGGTAGCATCGGCAAAATCGCAAACAAGTTGACGATCTGCCCAGATTAACAACGAAGCAAAAGTTGAGCTCGATTGAGTCAACCTAGAGCACTCCACATATGCAAACAAAGACATGGATGGATAGAGCATAACATAAATATTAAAACTCCCTTACTGATCATCCTCAAAAGAGGCACAGATCACTAGGAAACAAGCTGGACATATGGCATCATGAACTAGAATATCCCAGACTTAGTGAAAATCACTAAGTCCCTGAAATCAGCAATCTCAGGTGCCTCTCTTTGCAAGATTGCACAAGACAACACACACATCCTAAAAATGCATGGGTGGAACCTCTGGAAAGAAGACAAAATGCTTAACAATTCATCCCAAAGGGGCACAGGCATATCATGCACGGATTAATCATGGCAAAAATGACAAAAGTCTATGATGAACTAACGGATCTGCAATTTAACTCACGAAGCCTCCTTCTAACAGCATTTTGGGCATCAAAATGACCTCAACTGCAAATGATGCAATGGAATGAAATTATGTACATGCCGAGACGAAGATTTTGATATATCATACGCCCAAAACGGAGCTACGGTTGCGGAGATACGAGCAGTCAAAGATAGCACGAAAAAATAAGGGGGAGAGGGAAAGTCAACCGGATCTAGGGTTTCCAGATCTGGCGGTTACTATAGCAGCACTGTAGCACCCGCGCGAGTTCGCCGGAGACGGCTCGCCGGAGCCGGTGGAGGCGGTCGGAGCAGCGGGGAGAGGCCGGGGCGGCGCCGGGAAGGTCGGGGGAGGCCGGTGGCGGCGCCCGGCGGCGGCGGTGGCGGCCCGCGCGCCGGCGAGGAGGTGCGGGCGGCGGCCGGCCTCGGGCTCGCCGGAGATGACCCGTGGCGGCGATGGCGGCTCCGGTCGCCGGAGCCCGAAGAGGCGGCGGCGCGCGTGGAGTAAGGAGGCGGCGGGGCGCGCGTGCAGGAGCCGGGTCGCGGGGGCCGGATCCGGGCCTCCCGGCCCGCGGCGGCGGCGGCGGCGCCACGTGGCACGCGCTGGTTGGGCGAGGGCGCGGCGGCGGACGCGTCCGGCTGGGGCGGACGTGTCCGTCGGTGCGGGAAGATGTTCTGGTTTTTTTTGAGGAGGACGGGGAGGAAGACGAGATCCGAAATGGGGGGATGTTTAAATAGGCATAGAGGGAGCTAGGAGAGTCCAAATGAGGTGCGGTTTTCGCCCACGCGATCGTGATCGAACGATCTAGGACATGGAGCTGAGTTTGGTGGGTTTTGGGCCAAATTTGGGGGGTGTTGGGCTGCAACACACACGAGGCCTTTTCGGTCCCTCGGTTAACCGTTGGAGTATCAAACGAACTCCAAATGACCCGAAACTTGACAGGCGGTCTACCGGTAGTAAACCAAGGCCGCATGGCAAGTCTCGGTCTAATCCGGAAATGTTTAATCCCCACACGCGAAAGAAAGCTAGAAATGACCACCGGAGGAGAACGAAGCGCCGGAATGCAAAACGGACAACGGAGAAAATGCTCAAATGCATGAGATGAACATGTATGCAAATGCAATGCACGAGATGACATGATATGCGATGCACGAAAAACGAAAACAACACACGGAGACGAAGACCTGACCCGAGAAATAAATATAAGGTAACGCCGGAAACGGCAAGAGTTGGATACAAATATGGAAAGTATATCTGGGGCGTTACAACACTCCACCACTACGAAAAGATCTCGTCCCGAGATCTAGGACTGAAAGAACTCCGGGTACTCAGAACGGAGGTGATCCTCGCATTCCCAGGTAGCTTCACGGTCGGAATGGTGAGACCACTTGACTTTGAGGAATTTGATTGACTTGTTGCGGGTCTTGCGTTCAGTCTCTTCAAGAATAGCAACTGGGTGCTCACGATAGGAGAGATCTTCTTGGAGCTCAATGTCCTCGAAGTTGACAGTGCGGTCAGGCGTCTTGAAGCAATTTCGGAGCTGAGAGACATGGAACACATCATGAACATTGGCAAAGTTTGAAGGAAGCTCGAGCTGATAGGCGAGGTCGCCTCTCTTGCTGACAATCTTGAAAGGCCCGACATATCTAGGGGCAAGCTTCCCTTTGATACCGAAGCGACGAGTACCTTTCATAGGAGAGACGCGGAGGTAAACGTGATCTCCGATCTCGAAAGCCAAATCACGGTGCTTACTATCATAGTAGCTCTTCTGGCGGGATTGGGCTGCTTTGAGGTTATCACGAATGACTTTGCACATTTCTTCCGCTTCTGTGATTAAATCATTACCCAGCAGCTGACGTTCACCGGTTTCAGACCAGTTGAGAGGTGTACGACACTTCCTGCCATACAGAATTTCAAATGGGGCCTTGCCCGAACTTGCTTGGAAACTGTTGTTATAGGAGAATTCATCATAAGGAAGACAATCCTCCCACTTCATGCCGAAAGAAATCACACAAGCCCTGAGCATGTCTTCGAGAATCTGGTTGACATGCTCGACTTGACCGCTCGTTTGAGGATGGAAAGCAGTGCTGAAGCGGATGTTGGTGCCCATGGCCTTCTGGAAAGAATCCCAAAACTTGGAGGTAAAGATGCTGCCACGGTCTGAAGATATCACTTGAGGAATACCGTGCAGAGAGACAATTCGAGAGGTATAGAGTTCTGCCAATTGAGCTGCAGTGATCGACTCTTTGATAGGCAGAAAGTGAGCCACTTTGGTGAGCTTGTCGATGACTACGAATATAGCATCATTGCCACGCTTGGACTTTGGAAACCCAGTCATGAAGTCCATTTCGATGTGGTCAAACATCCATTCTAGAATGGCAAGAGGTTGGAGGAGACCTGCTGGCCTTTGGTGTTCTGCCTTCACTCTTCTGCAGACATCACACTCGTTCACGAATTGAGCGATCTCGCGCTTCATTCGAGTCCACCAATAAGCTTGCTTGAGATCCTGATACATCTTCGTACTACCAGGGTGGATGGAGAGGAGAGAGTTGTGAGCCTCGTTCATGATCACTTTACGAAGTTCACCTTTGGGCACAGCAATTCGATCCTCGAAGAAGAGAGTGTCCTTTTCATCAAGTCGGTAGCACTTGTACTTGGACTGACTCTTTGCAATACCAATCTTCACCTTTTTCACCATAGCATCAAGAAGCTGGGCTTGGTGAATCTGGTCTTCCAAGGTAGGAGACACTTGAAGGTTGGCGAGGAAACCTTGAGGAACAATTTGAAGATTCAGCTTGCGGAAAGCTTCACAAAGCTCGGGTTGATAGGGCTTGAGAATCAGACTGTTGCAATATGCTTTTCTACTCAAAGCGTCAGCAATCACATTAGCCTTGCCTGGAGTATACTCAATACTCGGATTGTACTCTTGAATCATTTCGACCCATCGAGTCTGCCTGAGGTTGAGATTAGGCTGGGTGAAGATGTACTTGAGACTCTTGTGATCAGTGAAAATGTCCACTTTTCTTCCCAATAGAAGATGTCTCCAAGTCAACAAAGCGTGCACAACTGCCGCCAACTCGAGATCATGAGTGGGGTAGTTCTTCTCATTAGGCTTCAACTGGCGAGAGGTATAAGCAACAACTTTCTTCTCTTGCATCAGTACAGCACATAGACCTTGGAGAGATGCATCACAAAAGACCTCGTACGGCTTGGTTTCATCAGGCGGAGTCAGAACTGGAGCAGTGATCAACTTCTCTTTCAAAGTGTTGAAAGCAATATCACACTCCGGAGACCAAACGTACTTGACGTGCTTCTGAAGAAGATTTGTAACGCCCCAGATATACTTTCCATATTTGTATCCAACTCTTGTCGTTTCCGGCGTTACCTTATATTTATTTCTCGGGTCGGGTCTTCGTCTCCGTGTGTTGTTTTCGTTTTTCGTGCATCGCATATCATGTCATCTCGTGCATTGCATTTGCATACATGTTCATCTCATGCATTTGAGCATTTTCTCCGTTGTCCGTTTTGCATTCCGGCGCTTCGTTCTCCTCCGGTGGTCATTTCTAGCTTTCTTTCGCGTGTGGGGATTAAACATTTCCGGATTAGACCGAGACTTGCCATGCGGCCTTGGTTTACTACCGGTAGACCACCTGTCAAGTTTCGGGCCATTTGGACTTCGTTTGATACTCCAACGGTTAACCAAGGGACCGAAAAGGCCTCGTGTGTGTTGCAGCCCAAAACCCCCCAAATTTGGCCCAAAACCCACCAAACTCAGCTCCATGTCCTAGATCGTTCGATCACGATCGCGTGGGCGAAAACCGCACCTCATTTGGACTCTCCTAGCTCCCTCTATGCCTATTTAAACACCCCCCCATTTCGGATCTCGTCTTCCTCCCCGTCCTCCTCGAAAAAAAAACCAGAACATCTCCCCGCACCGACGGACACGTCCGCCCCAGCCGGACGCGTCCACCGCCGCGCCCTCGCCCAACCACCGCGTGCCATGTGGCACCGCCGCCACCGCGGGCCGGGAGGCCCGGATCCGGCCCCCGCGACCCGGCTCCTCCACGCGCGCCCCGCCGCCTCCTTCCTCCACGCGCGCCGCCGCCTCTTCGGGCTCCGGCGACCGGAGCCGCCGTCGCCGCCGCGGGTCATCTCCGGCGAGCCCGAGGCCGGCCGCCGCCCGCACCTCCTCACCGGCGCGCGGGCCGCCACCGCCGCCGTCGGGCGCCGCCACCGGCCTCCCCCGACCTTCCCGGCGCCGCCCCGGCCTCTCCCCGCTGCTCCGGCCGCCTCCACCGGCTCCGGCGAGCCGTCTCCGGCGAACTCGCGCGGGTGCTACAGTGCTGCTACAGTAACCGCCAGATCTGGAAACCCTAGATCCGGTTGACTTTCCCTCTCCCCCTTATTTTTTCGTGCTACCTTTGACTGCTCGTATCTCCGCAACCATAGCTCCGTTTTGGGCGTATGATATATCAAAATCTTCGTCTCGGCATGTACATAATTTCATTCCATTGCATCATTTGCATTGGAGGTCATCTTGATGCCCAAAATGCTGTTAGAAGGAGGCTTCGTGAGTTAAATTGCAGATCCGTTAGTTCATCATAGACTTTTGTCATTTTTGCCATGATTAATCCGTGCATGATATGCCTGTGCCCCTTTGGGATGAATTGTTAAGCATTTTGTCTTCTTTCCAGAGGTTCCACCCATGCATTTTTAGGATGTGTGTGTTGTCTTGTGCAATCTTGCAAAGAGAGGCACCTGAGATTGCTGATTTCAGGGACTTAGTGATTTTCACTAAGTCTGGGATATTCTAGTTCATGATGCCATATGTCCAGCTTGTTTCCTAGTGATCCGTGCCTCTTTTGAGGATGATCAGTAAGGGAGTTTTAATATTTATGTTATGCTCTATCCATCCATGTCTTTGTTTGCATATGTGGAGTGCTCTAGGTTGACTCAATCGAGCTCAACTTTTGCTTCGTTGTTAATCTGGGCAGATCGTCAACTTGTTTGCGATTTTGCCGATGCTACCGTTAGTGTTCCACGCATGCTATGCCTTTGTTCTTCCCATGTGTAGCTAGCATATTGTGCCTTCTTGCTGGTTATATGCTTTCCTTGCCATGACTTACACCGTAGTGAGTGCATCGAGCTCGTTTACATGCCTTCGTGAGTTAAATTTTCTGCATGTCTCAGTTTTCACTAAGTCTGAAAACTGTTTGTGTTCGAGCTATGTTCGTGAGCTCGATAGAGTATTTTGTGAACCCTTTTGGCCCCAGGTCACTTTGGGTGTTTTGTTAAGCTTGTTGAGTAGCTCCATGCCATGTTCTTACTTGTCATGTTCAGGTTATCTATCATGTTGTTTTGCTGCTCCGAAGAGGGCTTCGTGATCTGAAATTTCAGGCTAGTGTTAATTTCACCAAGTCTGGAATCTGTTTTGCATTTTCATTTTTGCCATGCTTGTTTGAACCTCTTAATGGATGAATATGCCTATGGCTCAGTGCTAGTGATTTGTTAAGCATCTTGTGTACATCACTGCCATGTATTTTGTTTTCATGTTTGGTGGCTGTAGCATGTTCATTTCGTTGCATTTAGGAGCCTACTTGCTGTATATCGCAGATCGGTTCGTTTCGTAAAACGCTCGCCATTTCCAAACCGTAGCTCCGATTCCTATGATCTTTATATCGTTTTCAGGTGATTTCTTCCCCTCCATCCAGTGGCACACTTGGTTTTCCAAGTTGAGGCCAGATTCATGCATTTTCTGTAACGTCTTGCATTTTGCATCCCGCATCGCATCCCGCATAGCATGTCATCTTTGCATCTTATTGCTTGTCCTTGCACGTGGTTGAATGTATTCTTGTTACTTGTTTGTGTTGTTGGGTAGAGCCGGGAGACGAGTTTGCTAACGAGGAGGCCGTTGAGTGTGCTTTTGAGGATCCAGTCAACTCTGACAGCTTTGCAGGCAAGATGATCATACCCTCGAAATCACTACTATCTTTGCTATGCTAGTTTGCTCGCTCTTTTGCTTTGACACTGCTACAATGCCTACCTTTTGCTTGTCAGCCTCCCAAATTGCCATGTCAAACCTCTAACCTACCATTGTCCTAGCAAACCGTTGATTGGCTATGTTACCGCTTTGCTCAGCCCTTCTTATAGCGTTGTTAGTTGCAGGTGAAGATTGGAGCTGTTCCTTGTTGGAACATTTATTTACTTGTTGGGATATCATTATATTGCTATGTTATCTTAATGCATCTATATACTTGGTAAAGGGTGGAAGGCTCGGCCTCTCGCCTAGTGTTTTGTTCCACTCTTGCCGCCCTAGTTTCCGTCATATCGGTGTTATGTTCCCGGATTGTTGCGTCCCTTACGCGGTTGGGCTATAATGGGAACCCCTTGATAGTTCGCCTTGATTAAAGCTTTTCCAGCAATGCCCAACATTGGTTTTACCATTTGCCACCTAGCCTCTTTTTCCCTTGGGTTTCCGGAGCCCGAGGGTCATCTTTATTTTAGCCCCCCACGGGCCAGTGCTCCTCTGAGTGTTGGTCCGAACCAGAGCCCTGTGCAGCGCCACCTCGGGGAAACTCAAGGGCTGGTTTTAGTTGTACGGATTGCTCATCTGAGTGTGCCCTGAGAAAGAGATATGTGCAGCTCCTATCGGGATTTGTCGGCACATTCGGGCGGTGTTGCTGGACTTGTTTTAACCTGTCGAATCATCTTGTTGTACCGAGATAACGAGTCTGATCGGTGTGTCTTGGGTGGAGGTCTATTCCTTCGTTGACCGTGAGAGCTTGTTATGGGCTAAGTTGGGACTCCCCTGCAGGGATTGATCTTTCGAAAGCCGTGCCCGCGGTTATGGGCAGATGGGAATTTGTTAATGTCCGGTTGTAGATAACTTTAACTAAACTTAATTAAAATGAATCAACCGTGTGTGTTGCCGTGATGGCCCCTTCTCGGCGGAGTCCTGGAAGTGGACACGATGTTGGAGTTATGCTTGCGCAGGATGTTCCTTTAGCTTCTCGCTCGTGCTTCGCCTTCTCTTCTCGCTCTCATTTGCGTATAAGTTAGCCACCATATATGCTAGTCGCTTGCTGCAGCTCCACTTATATTGCCGTACCTGTCCTATAAGCTTAAATAGTCTTGATCGCGTGGGTGTGAGATTGCTGAGTCCCTGTGGCTCACAGATACTACAACTCCAGATGCAGGTCTAGGTGTTTCTGCTCCAGTTGACGATTACGAGCTCAAGTGGGAGTTCGACGAGGACTCTCAGCGATACTACGTGTCTTTTCCGGATGATCAGTAGTGGTGCCTAGTTGGGGTTATCGATTCAGGGCCTTGTCGCATGTTGGGGGTCTTTTCTATTTTGGCACCGTAGTCGGGCCATGAGTGATTTGTATGATGGATGTTATTTATGTACTTTGATGTGACGTGGCGAGTGTAAGCCAACTATGTACCTCCCCTTTATATTCTTTATGTACATGGGATGTGTGATGATTTCCTGACTTGCGACATTGCTTTCAATGCGGTTATGCCTCTAAGTCGTGCCTCGACACGTGGGAGATATAGCCGCATCGAGGGCGTTACAATTGATCTTGGTGATGCGTAGAATTTTTTTAATTTATGCAACGATCCCCAACAATTGTAGCGACCCGACCTCAGACGGTCAAGTCTCTGTGCTTAAGTGTCATCCCTGGATCGGTATGCTGACACACACAGTACTCGAGGATTTATAACAGAGGTAAATCACATGTATAAAGTAACATAAATACTATTACCTCAATCCAAATAGCGGAAGTAACAACAAGACTATGGACTCCTATCAACACCAACGCAAAGTTGAGTGTAGAAATCGTAACCCTAATGTATCACTTACTCGTCGTAAGAATCCTGGAACATGAGATGTTGCAGCCGCAAAGGGTCAGTACATTGAATGTATTGGCAAATTTACACCATAGGATAATGATGAATAATAGCTATCACTACATGCATATTTGGCTGGTGGAAAGCTCTATGGTTATAGTTTTTGCGAAAAGCCAATTTTTCCCTACAACAAAGGAATATAATTTATTTAACTATCATGGTAGTTGAAACATTATTGAGAAGGTTCCTCCAACTCAATCCCAATTAAAAGTAATTATCAACCCAACAATATTAATTTTAGAGTGATGAGATACATATGATAATCCAAGTACTAGATACTCAAGATTTGTCCATAACTGGGGCACGGCTAACCATGATTAGTTTATACACTCTGCAGAGGTTTGCCCACTTTTCCCCACAAGACTCGATCTCCTCCGTTGGATTTCTCGCACTACATGATGTTTGAGAAACGGATGACCAAGACACAGTTTTTTAGAAGCATTAACTCTCTACTCCGGATAGACTATACCACCTACAACCCACTACCTGCTAGTCTATCTCTTCAATAGCTTCATGCAACCTACTCAACTATGCTAGAGCCCATAATAGCTTGTGGCTGCACACGGAAGTTTCTAGCATGAAATATCTCAGTTCCCTTTGAGCCTGGGTGGCGGACCGTAGGATTATCACACGGGTACTCCGGGATATCCTAGGACAACACTGGATTCTCCTGGTGCCCGACAAGCAATCCACCCAGATGTGTATTTAAGTTGCCACCTTAAGTTGAACCATTAATTAACAATCTCACATCTGTCATGGTTTCACTCAAACCCAATCCACGTCTACGAGCATAGCATAGCAATATAAACAATACGTAGAAGTAACTCCCAAGGGTTTGATAATAACATAGCAATAGGTTCTACCTCATCAACTACTTCCTAGTTCCACATGTTATCAAATCCTAACCATGCAATGTTTGAGGGTGAAACTAATGCATAAAAACTGGGTATGAAAGGGATATGATCAAAGTGTCAACTTGCCTTGTACTGTTGATGAAGATGATTCGCACTCATAACTCTTGATAGTTCTACTCGTCACACTCTGTTCAATCTATCGTGAGCAAGCAATAGTAACCACACATAAGCAATCACTCAGAAGATCGGGAAGAATGGAGAGGACAGTTCGGAAAACATCAAAACCAAGCAAATAACTCTTGCAACGTAAAACAATTTCTAACAGTACCAAAATTATGTGAATTTGGCCTTATCAGAAAGTTTAGGTCAAGAGCTTCGATTTGCAAAAAGAATCAACTAAATCGGAGTTACGAAACTCAAGTTATGTTCAAAAAAAGTATGAATATGAATCTGAACAAAATTTAAAATTTGAAAATTTCAAAAAGTTGATGTGACAGGTTCACTAGATAGGTGAAAACAAGACGAAGCTATACGCGCTGGTTTCATCTAATTTGGATAAACGAGTGAAAAGTTATGGCTATTTGAAAAATCAGGGCCAAACTGTTTTACGGAAGAAAAATAGTTACGGCTAAGGTCTAATGTATAAATACGTAGACTAATTGATAATCTAATTATTCTATCGTATTATTCTAGAAATAATAAATTACGGAAGTATATAAAATTAAAAAAACAAAGAAAGATACCTTTATAAGGCAGAGAAAAGATGACTATGGAGAGAAGAGACAATTTCAAGAAGTCGCGCCGGAAAGGAGAAATATATTTTTCTTAAATGAATCTAGTCAAACTAAAATATTGATTTAACCCGAATCGGATGATTTTTGGAGGCTTTATGGGTCTATATTTACAGGTGGAAAAGAGGTTTAAATATCAAAGACTAGTCAATATGGGACTAAATGTAGACGAAAATATACGAAACAGAGAAGAAAAAGGCTAACGCCTCGCACGGGCCTAAAGGCCTCGGTCGGCCGCGCGCCGTACCCGGGCTATATTTTTTTTCGAAGTCTACTTTTTCTTTCTGAAATTTGTTTCAGAAAAAACTAAACATTAACGAAAATAAAATAAAAAAAGACAAAAGAAAACAAAAGAAAAACGGGCCGGCCTGCTGCGTTACGCATGTGGGCGGCGGTTAGTTCCAGGCGCACGCGTTGATTTTTCTTCCTTTTTCATATAGAAAAAAAAAAAGAAAACTGGATAACAATAATAAAATAAAATTTTATATAGGCATATTATATATCAAAATTTTCAGAAAAAGATTTTCTACAACATCAACATTTCTCTAGTTCCAAATAAAATTCACAAAAGTTCTAATAATTCAAACAGTGCTACTTCTACAATAAAACCCAATAAAAATCATTTTAGAAATACCAAAATTATTTCAAAATTATTTCTCTCCAATTTTCCGATGTAGGGAATCATTTTACCCTATTTTCCATTTATTTTATTGTTGGAGAAAAATAATTTGAATAAAACCCAAATAACTCAAAATTGAAAATAATTTCAAACGATCTTTAAATTTGATCCTTTTAAACTTCCAACTCGTATTTCATATATTTTGAAGAAGTCATTTTATCTTCTCTCATGAAAATCATTGAGTTGAAGTTTCTGAATTTGAAATATTTCCAAATAAAATTCAAATCTTTTCAAAAAACCCTGTTCATTTAATTAAATGGAAGAACTCGTATCATCTTCTCTCGAGGGTTTTGTATTTGAAAAGAATTTGAATTCATGGAGATCTAAATGCAGAAAGGTGAAAGTTTGGGAAAGTCCTTTTATTCCCTCTCATTTAACTTTCAAAAAGTTTCGAATTTCACTCAATCAATCACACAACAATCAAACAAACAATCAATCTATCTATTTATTATAACATTCCAAAATTTAGAATTTTGGGATGTTACAAACCTACCACCCTTAAAATGAATCTCGTCCTCGAGATTCGGAGAGGCTAGCAAGAAAAAGGTTAGGGTTTGGGGGTCTCCTCAAAATCCATCAATTGCCACAGGAGGGGGTCTGGGGTGCTACCACCCTTAGAAGCATGGTTACAGTTCCATCAAAACTCATATACTTCATCCATATTGTTAACAATGTCGGTCTTCTTAGATCTTCAGGATAATTCCTTATCTAGGCTCTTTCGGTAGTGGCATAACCTTTTCCTCAATTCTTTTGTCTTTCATCTTGGTAAGGTTCTTTTGTGACTGGGTCTTCTTAGCTGACGGGTCTGGCGCCAATACTAAACAACTATCGATATCTCATGGTGGTCAACCATTTATGGCTTCTCCTGCAGGAAATGGGTCTAGGCTTCATTCTCACCGTATGTCCTACGATTGGCAACTGCTGCCTTGTACAAGGGAAAATGATTATACCATTCTAAGGTTTAAACAAGGCTTAATATCGTCGTCTCTCTACTATAGGTAAGTCACTCAGATTTGCCATCCCATATAGCAAGGCGGATAATAAAAGTAAGTCAGTATGGTGATCAATCCATCCCGCACCCAAATCATTACCTTGTACATGGTTTAGCGAATCTCGCATTCTAACACTCGGTCATCCTCTCAAGCATTGCAGAATTTCTCTTGTCGACGAACCAAGTTCGGATAAATCCATTGATTCTGCAAGACAAACAAACCTCTATCGTTTCTTCACAACTCTTAGGTTTTGCGTTACTCTATAAGATCGTCTGCCGATAAACGTAACTTCTTCCAGGGTTTTTCCTTCAGCAAGAGTGTTCTTGCTTCTTGGCAGGTCCTGGGGCCTGTGGGTTATGGCCCATCTCATCACTTGAAATCCTTGAGCTCATCACTGGGGCAACTGATCACTATTCCAACATCCAACTTCCTAGCATTCTTAAATCCATCCAAATATATTGTCTCCCTTCCTTCTATTGGCACCAAACTCAAACATGATTACTCAAACTCATCACGGGGTTACAATTGCTCCATATTACCAACATCATATCTCCTTTATATCCAATAGTACTTCATCCCTTCATATTCCTGGGGTATACCACATATCGAGATAAAACTTGTACTTATTTTGTCCAAAATCCACTCAGTGGAATATCCTTATCTTTTCCAGGGGTCAATTGTCCTTGCATGGTACTACCACCCTTGAAATGCACAAATTCATCCGTAGACCATGTTTCTCATATCCTTGAAAATGGTCAAAAATCTTCTTCATAGAGTAACAACTCATAAAATCCATATTAGTACCAATGATGCTAACTTTATTCATTCTCCAATGATTACAATCTCTCGCTTTTCCATTACATGTCTCAACTCAACACCTTGATACAAAAGAGTTGTTCCCACTACTTCTACTACTACTACATTACTTCTCACAGACACAACTAATTATCACAAGTCTCCTTCTCCTTGGGACAATCCCTGGCAAAGTGCCCTGCTTCATTACAACGAAAACATATTACTTGTGACAACTCCTGAGGTTTCCTTGTGATTATATAGCCTCCTTGGGTCCTTGGCTTCCTTTTGGGCAATTGCTGAGGTAGTGCCCTGACTCCTTGCACCTATAACAGGTGATATGACTCAGATCCTTCCTGGAATCCAATCTACTTCTCTTTCTGGACTTTTCCGTTCCAATCAGGGCTTCTATTTCCTATGGGTCATACTCTACTTCCTCTGTCGGGAATACTACTAGATCCCCATTCAAACAATTCTGGGAGATGTGTCCTTCTTCTCCACATGATTAGCATGACTTGGTGTAGGGTTTAATTGGTTCTTCTTTGGGTGTGTCCTCCACCTCTTCCTTCATCACTGGTTCTTCTAAATTTTCCATGAGGGCTCCTTTCATTTCTTCTTTCTTCTGTTGTACGGTTCTTTGTACCATGGGGTAGATGTGACACTGAGAAGGGTAGTGGGTAGTCCCTTCACACAAGAAACAAGTGATCTGCCTAGTTGGGCATTCTTCAGCTGTGTGACTTCCTTCACATTTAGGGCATTCATCCTTGTGTTCTTTATGGGTGTGTCCTATTTATCCACAAAGCTTGCATGCACAGAGCATCTCCATATCATTTCCATAAGGCTTCAACTTCTGGGACACAAGCTAAGACTTTGGCAGAGTGAACTTAAATTCTTTCCAAGTGGTTAATCCCTGCCATCCATTGATGGTTTGGTACATCCTCCACCAAGTAGCAGCACCTCTTTCAAAGCACTTGAAGAGCATGCTGGGCCATATCCTTTCCGGCTATAGGGTTATTCTTCATGTGATCCTCCATGTTCTGAATCCATCGGTCTGTCTCCAACTGACTCATCGGTCCAGAAAATACAAGCTCATCTCCATTCATCCTCTATTGGGTCCATGGGTTTTGGGGTGAGATAAGAGAGATAGAGAGGGATACACACAATGCAAACAATAGTTTTGAAGAGACATGTTTTATTTTTGTGGCTGTCTGAAAGCATCAAACAGAATGACAGTTCACAATCGTCGCATCTAACGTAGGTATATAACAGGGGTTTGGTCTTCTAAAGGTCAATAAATCTTCAAGGTCTCCAAACTCTTCAAGTCTTTTTCATGTCTCCGATGGCTTCTTCAGATCGTGCTTGTCCTTCTCAAGTTCTTTTGCCATATCATCTTTGTTGACACGAAGTCTCTCGTGACGTCCTTTAATATTCTGAAGTTGCATTCCAAACTTCTGGGTTTCAACATCCTTGGCATGAACCATGGTCCTACTGTCCTTAAGTTCCCGACGAATCTCCGGTATCAAGGTTTTGCATCCTCCAGCTTGGCTACTTTCAGCTTCTGGGTCCTGAGTTCTTCATGAAATACGACTTCCTGCAGGTCCATCTTAAACTTCTTGATGTACTACTGCAGATCCTGGTGATATACCAGCTAAGGTTAAAACTTCATCGCTCTTGCTGATAGGTGCTCCATTAGCACTCTACCATCCAATTCTTCGATGAAATGCATACTTATCTCAACACGATGACATTAGCATAAGCGGGCGATAACATCATGGATAGCCATGTCTATGCCCATGTCTCTGCCATGAGCTTTCAGTCCATAGTTGATATCTCCTGCCTTAGTGTTTTCTTGACAAAACTTCGACTTTTAATGCTCCATGTTCCGGTCTTTCCCCGACACACCTTGATCTCGGGTATTGATAGCTTCAATAGTCTGCCAAGTTCCATAAGGGTAGCTTTCCTAGGTCATACAAATCTGGAAATTCTACAGAGCCTTCAAATTCTCCTAGTCTTCGGAGTCTTCAACCGTTGTAGTTTCCATTACTATAATACATGGTAAAATCCTCTTCATTCTGAAGTGGTCTTAGTTGTCCGATATCATCTACTTCTTGAAGTGGTCTCATCAGCAGAATCTTCGTGTGGTCAAAAAGGGAAAGGGGTATAGTCTCACTGAAGGGAATATTTGAATAAGCTCAGAAGAGAAGAGTGGTGAAAGATCTTTTGAAAATGAAGTTGTAGAGAAAATCTTTCCTATGGGCTTGCCAATTTCTAGGGTCACGTCCTACAGTCAACATGTGCTCTGATACCATCTTGTAGTGACCCGGCCTCAGACGGTCAAGTCTCTGTGCTTAAGTGTCATCCCTGGATTGGTATGCTGACACACACAGTACTTGATGATTTATAACAGAGGTAAATCACATGTATAAGGTACCTTAAATACTATTACCTCAATCCAAATAGCGGAAGTAAAAACAAGGTTGTGGATTCCCATCAACACCAACGACAAAGTTGAGTGTAGAAATCGTAACCCTAACGTATCACTTACTCGTCGTAAGAATCCTGCAACATGAGACGTTGCAGCCACAAAGGGTTAGTACATTGAATGTACTGGCAAATTCACACCATAGGATAATGATGAATAATAGCTATCACTACATGCATATTTGGCTGGTGGAAAGCTCTATGGTTATAGTTTTTGCGAAAAGCCAATTTTTTCCTACAACAAAGGAATATATTTTATTTAACTATCATGGTAGTTGAAACATCATTGAGAAGGTTCCTCCAACTCAATCCCAATTAAAAGTAATTATCAACCCAACAATATTAATTTTAGAGTGATGAGATACATATGATAATACAAGTACTAGATACTCAAGATTTGTCCATAACCGGGGACACGGCTAACCATGATTAGTTTATACACTCTGCAGAGGTTTGCGCACTTTTCCCCACAAGACTCGATCTCCTCCGCTGGATTTCTCACACTACATGATGTTTGAGAAACGGATGACTGAGACACAGTTTTTCAGAAGCATTAACTCTCTACTCCGGATAGACTATACCACCTACAACCCACTACCTGCTAGTCTATCTCTTCAAGAGCTTCACGCAACCTACTCAACTATGCTAGAGCCCATAATAGCTTGTGGCTGCACACGGAAGTTTCTAGCATGAAATATCTCAGTTCCCTTTGAGCCTGGGTGGCAGACCGTAGGATTATCACACGGTTACTCCGGGATATCCTAGGACAACACTGGATTCTCCAGGTGCCCGACAAGCAATCCACCCAGATGTGTATTTAGGTTGCCACCTTAAGTTGAACCATTAATTAACAATCTCACATCTGTCATGGTTTCACTCAAACCCAATCCACGTCTACGAGCATAGCATAGCAATATAAACAATACGTAGAAGTAACTCCCAAGGGTTTGATAATAACATCGCAATAGGTTCTACCTCATCAACTACTTCCCAGTTCCACATGTTATCAAATCCTAACCATGCAATGTTTGAGGGTGAAACTAATGCATAAAAACTGGGTATGAAAGGGATATGATCAAAGTGTCAACTTGCCTTGTACTGTTGATGAAGATGATTCGCACTCATAACTCTTGATAGTTCTACTTGTCACACTCCGTTCAATCTATCGTGAGCAAGCAATAGTAACCACAGATAAGCAATCACTCAGAAGATCGGGAAGAATGGAGAGGACAGTTCGGAAAACATCAAAACCAAGCAAATAACTATTGCAACATAAAACAATTTCTAACAGTACCAAAATTATGTGAATTTGGCCTTATTAGAAAGTTTAGGTCAAGAGCTTCGATTTGCAAAAAGAATCAACTAAATCGGAGTTACGAAACTCAAGTTATGTTCAAAAGAAGTTTGAATATGAATTTGAACAAAATTTGAAATTTGAAAATTTCAAAAAGTTGATGTGACAGGTTCACTGGATAGGTGAAAACAAGACGAAGCTATACACGCTGGTTTCATCTAATTTGGATAAATGAGTGAAAAGTTATGGCTATTTGAAAAATCAGGGCCAAACTATTTTACGGAAGAAAAATAGTTACGGCTAAGGTCTAATGTATAAATACGTAGACTAATTGATAATCTAATTATTCTATCGTATTAGTCTAGAAATAATAAGCTACGAAAATATATAAAATTAAAAAAACAAAGAAAGATACCTTTATAAGGCAGAGAAAAGATGACTTTGGAGAGAAGAGACAATTTCAAGAAGTCGCGCCGGAAAGGAGAAATATATTTTTCTTAAATGAATCTAGTCAAACTAAAATATTGATTTAACCCGAATCGGATGATTTTTGGAGACTCTATGGGTCTATATTTACAAGTGGAAAAGAGGTTTAAATGATGCAAATAACTCAAATAACTCAAAATTTTATATAGGCATATTAGATATCAAAATTTTCAGAAAAAGATTTTCTACAGCATGAACGTTTCTCTAGTTTCAAATAAAATTCTCAAAAATTCAAATAATTCAAACAGTGCTACTTCTACAATAAAACCTATTAAAAATCATTTTAGAAATTCCAAAATGATTTCAAAATCATTTCTCTCCAATTTTTTGATCTAGGGAATCATTTTACCCTATTTTCCATTTATTTTATTTTTGGAGAAAAATAATTTGAATAAAACCCAAATAACTCCAAATTGAAAATAATTTCAAACGGACTTTAAATTTGATCTTTTAAACTTCCAACTCGTATTTCATATATTTTGAAGAAGTCATTTTATCTTCTCTCATGAAAATCATTGAGTTGCTTAAAGTTTTTGGATTTGAAATATTTCCAAATAAAATTCAAATCTTTTCAAAAACTCCTTTTCATTTAATTAAATGGAAGAAGTCATATCATCTTCCCTCGAGGGTTTTGTATTTGAAAAGAATTTGAATTCACGGAGATTAAAATGCAAAAAGGTGAAAGTTTGGGAAAGTCCTTTTATTCCCTCTCATTTAACTTTCAAAAAGTTTTGAATTTCACTCAATCAATCACACAACAATCAAACAAACAATCAATCTATCTATTTATTATAACATTCCAAAATTTAGAATTTTGGGATGTTACAGTAATGCAAGAGGTCAGATGCAAAATATGTGCGACCAATACAACTTTGCAAAGTTAGAGCAAGCACCTTGATGGGTGAATAAGATAGGCCATCCTCCACCATGCCAAGTTTGTTAGCCAGTGGATCGTTCCGCAATATTCCTCTCGTGCGCCCATTCTCATATTCATTTTGATAATGTTCAATATCTGACATGCATGAAAACATAAAAACAAGTGAGATTTTCTTTGTAATGCAGAAGTGATTCTAATCCAATACTGCCTCCCTATAAACCCCTTTGTGCTATCTCTGCATTTCTTTTAAAAGATGTCATGCATGTTGTAATTCGTTGTGTGCATTAATATAATGTGGCCTACTACTCACATTATGAGAGCTCCAGAAGTGATGACACTTCGCAGATGATAGCTTCAACATATAGTAAAGAAGAACAAGTCGACCTGACCTGACAGATTCAAAATATATTAAGGGAGAACAACTCGACCTGATCAGTCGACCGCAAGAGAAGAGTCATCTTAAAGAAGAGCAAGCAGATTGAAGATATTACAAGTCTTTCAATACAATGTCGGTTGTCCACCCATGATGAACCAGAGCGCACAGAGAAATACTATTCTTTCCGGTCTCTCCATATGTGGCTCACATGCATTTCAAAACTAAAGTAGGAACATTTAGCTAACCAATTAAACATCTCTCAGTTTTACTAATATCAGTAATAATATCATATATGAATTTTTACAACTAAGCTTGTTTAGCTCGATGGGTGGAGCAGTGCTATTACGACACGAACCATGTAGGCTAATTGTGGTCATCATAAAATGGGGAAAACATAAGCGTGATGAGTACAGTGTTGACCATGGCAGCGGGATGGTAGATCTGAAGCTGCAAACCGCGCAAAGGGTAGTTAGCAACCGATGTTTGCTTTGAAATAACAACTAAGATTTGGTATGGACAAGAAAGTACGGTCAACAAGTGACAAAGAAATGCAATTATGATGTCTCTCTATATGTCGCGACATGCATTTGGAAACTCAAGTGGGACCTTTAGCTAACCAATTAAATGTGTCGGTTAACTAATATCAGTATCATACCACAATCATATTTGAACAACTATGCTTTCAAATTCTGAGTGTTTTGTTGTTTAGCTTGAAGGGTGGAGTAATGCTAGTACGACAGAAAGCACCTACGCAGATCATAGTAGAGTAGATAAAAGGGGAAAACCCTAAGCATCAAGAGAAAAATCAGGAAAGTGGAACTAGCTGGACCAGTGGGTGGCGCACATGCTTTTCGAAACGAATATAGGAACATTAGGTGACCAATTAAACGTTCTCTGTTTTAGTGATATGAGCATCATATCAGATTTGTATTTCAACACATAAGCTTTGGGTTGAGGTCTTGAGGAGCAGTGCTAGCACGACACGAAGTACCTACGATGACGGTAGTGAATATAAAGGGGGGAAACCATAAGCTTTACGACTATAGTGCCCGTGCCATGGCGGATCTGAAGGTGCAAACCGGGCAAAGCTACTTCGCAACCAATGTTTGCTTTCAACTAGGCACTATGATTTGGTACGGACAAGAAAAGTACAGTAAACATATTACGATCTATTTTCCGGGTGAGATCAATAACTTAAGCACATATGGAAGAGTACCACCTCTCTTGCGACGCCGTGTAGGCCAATGCTGATACATTGAGGGTGATGCAGGTGCGATGGCTGTCGGCGGCGGGGAAGAAGACTTTAGACGGCAGACGGCCGGGTCGGGAGATATATCCTGTTGTCGTGGACGAGGCAGTCGTAGGAGCGGCAACGACAAGGTGGACGACGGTGCCGATGAAGCGAGAGGAGGCGATGAAAGGATCCTGGTCCAGCGCCGTGGATGAGAGATGTCCATCTCTTGCAGTGGACGACGGGGTAGGGGTAGCGGCTCCGGCAAGGTGGAGGATGGGGTGGCGGACGGAGGAGGCTGGCCGCAGTGCGGAGGTTGTCGTGCCGCCGACGATGTATGAATGGGGAAATGGAGGGGAGGGGGATCTCAAACTTTGGGACGCACTTCTCTAAAATGGGGGAAAGTTACGGAGTTATCCCCCGTTTAAAATTTCAGACATCGCGCCGGTTGGGGATAGGACGGTAATCTCGCATCTCCCAAATATTTGCCAGTAACTATTTCGGGCGAGGAGAGGGTGTTTTGCCGCCCACGGTTGGCTCCCATGGTGTACGAACGGGGCTGACAGGTAGGGCGGTTGTGTCACGTCTGATGTAAGTTACACATCTGCCCCTATTTAAAATATTAGCCTACATCGATTTTGGATGAGGAGAGTTTGTTTTGCCATCCACCGTGTATGAATGGGGAAATGGAGGAAGAGACACATGTCTTTCGGACGAGCTTGAATCAAATGTGTTTTGCCGCCCACGTTTGGCGCCCACCGTGTCTGAATGGGCTCAGAGGCCGTCGTGTCACGTCTGATTGAAGTTACTAGTCTACCCCTATCGACAACAGTGTAAACCCGGTCAATAAGGATGTCAAGTGTTAGTGGTAGACAGTAATTTCCATCTCGCAAACACTTGCTTAGGGCAGCCCACAAATTATAGTGGGTGTTTAGCCGCTTCGTTCAAAACTTGGGAGAATTAGCATTCACGTTTGCCCTGGGACCTGGCAAACTAAATTCAAATCCAATTTGTATTCGATTACGAATATCCACAGATAATTATACGTTTTGTTATTTATTTCTTCAAAACCACAACAAAGATTTATTCCACCTTTATATATGATTATGATTTAGAAATGCCGTGATCTTCGAATTCAGTAGGTTGGATACACTCTGAGTCAAACAGTTATTTCATCCAATACAATATGCTCACACGAAAAACAGTTCACCTTATGTCAATCATACAAGTACTGAGGATTACCTCGCCTAAAAAATTGAGATCATTACAACACATGGACAACATCGGGGGTCTTGCAACATAATCCATTCAGAGACATGACACAACATGCAAGTACAATAATCTAATGACAATTTCAACTGGTATCTAAAGAAGAACTGGAATTACCTTGGGATTCAGATAGCAGAAACAGCAGGACCTCCTCCGTCTTCAAATGCAACATTCTTACTTCCTCCAATTCTTGGGTAGCTTGCATAATGCGTGTCGCTAATTCCGTAATTTCCAGCCTTAAGAGAAAGATTACCTCATTCATGGCAGCCACACCATCTCTTTCTGCCTCTAGTAGAGCCTCAAGCACTATAATATCTGTGCCCAGACTGCTCTCCGGCGGTGTTGCCTCTGAACTGCTACCATCTGGTAACATGTATGGCGCACTGCTTCCACAAATAGATTTTGGGGTTGTACATTGTGTCCTAGTGTGAACGGCATCCTGAAAGGTTTCCGCTGGACATCAGTAAGAGATAGTTATCGTATGATCCAGGCAGTAAGCTTACATGGTAAACGACGGATGAATTATTGCCGAGCATGGCAAACTATATTTAAATGGTTCGAAGCAGCATCAGCCGAAAAGAAATTAAAATGGTAATATGAAACTAGGAATGTAAGTGGCAAATAAACGACATCCGTCAGTCCCATCTAGTTAGTTTTTGCTAACTCCCTAGTTCATTTTCCTCAAAAAACAAAAACTCTTTTGAACTATCATACCACTAGTGGACTTTAATCAGTATTAAACGGGACCCACTTGACATCCCTAGTTGAAAGGGAGTGTACAACCGCTATATTTAACTTGCCAAGGCAATCTGAGAAAGCACTTAATAGTGTTGCCTCATATAAACTACAAAGACAGTCTTGTGATGAAGTTGAGAGGAAAAGTTAAGGACTCAAATGAAATAGGCATGCATTTCTTTATGATAGTACAACAGGCACTGCTGACATATTGGCCAACTCAGGTATAACGTAACAACAAATAAGCATTCGAATCAAGCAATACAGCAAAGCAGACAACTGAACTATTTGTAATTCGGTAGGATTACACGTTGAAGGCACAAGCCAAGAAAGCAGCCCACTCGTATTACATTTCACATGTACTAAAACACACTGGCTTACCATATGTTGCTGTGAAGCCTAGCTGCTGTTGCAATATTCTTTGAAGATATCGTCAGCATCCCGTGGTTGCAAATCTAGTTGTTGTAGTTTATTCTGCACCATCTATTTAGGTAAAATTAATTTTAATTGCATGCACTAGTCCGAATTGATCATCAATTGTTCATCTAAACTAATGAAAGAAGGGTGTGTGCATACACGACAATATATTTGCTTCCCTCTATTTTTATGCTTGTTCAAGGTGCCAGCCCCAAAAGAACAAATATTTTGCTTGATGGGGTTGGCGGCTCCATAATTAATAGAAGCATCAAATTAGTCATGCAACATGGGAAGATCAAGAACACACAAACAAGTGATGAACAGAGGCTCGGAGCAGTGATGTAATAGCTAGCATCAGAAAATGTAGGGTAAAACAAACAAAAAGCAGCGGAACCACATGCTAGTTTGCTGATGTGTAATTAAGCATAGAGAACATTAAGCAGTCTGATGGAACCAACACGTGGCATCAGAACAAAACTAAAGCATATTAACTATATGTGCACTGGTATGTAATTGAGCACATGTAACATGTTCACTGCCAGAAGTATGGCCCTACAGGTGCAAGCAGAATAACGCGTCTCATGAAAAACTTAATGATGCCCTGAAGAAATTCAAAGGTGCGGTGCTTATGCTAGGAAAGTGAATGTAGGCGTCGGCCGTTGGATAATAGTACCCGATTCTCGGCGGCGTATGGGTATCGTTGTCATACTTGATAGCTAAGGATCGTCGATGGTGCTCGTGTCGCGGTTGAGTTTGGGCCGGCTGTCGCCGTCGCTGAAGCGGCTCGGGTGCTATGGTTGCGGCGCCTGTCGACATACAAGAAAGCTCATCTGTGGTAAGTGAACAGTTGCGCGATAAAGAGAAAAACCGAAGGAGTACAAATCGAAATAACCTGATGAGGCTGCGGCGTCGGTAAAGCAGAGCCGGTGGAGTTGAATATGGCGTCCGTGGAGCGGGTCCGGTGCAGTGGACGAAGGCTTCGGCGGGCGCGTTGTACAGTGCTTTCGGTGAGGTGGATCTGTTGCGGCGGACGAGGGCTTGTATGAAGGGCCAGCGAAGGGGCGGACGAGGGAGTCAGTGAAGGGCCTACGCTATGGTGGACGAGGGCGCCGGTTAAGTAGATCCGGTGCGGTGGACCATGATGGCGGTCAAGGAGATCTGCAGTGGTGGACAAGCCAGTCGCTGAAGCGGCTCCGGTGAAGTGGTGAGTTGGCAGTTGGGGGTTCCAGGGTGCGGAAGGTAGATCCGGCGGGGTGTGAGGTCCACCGCTGCGGCGGAGGACTAGATTCGGCGGCTTGCCGTGGTTGGGGGGGTCGGGGAGGGGAAGGGGAGGGGCTCTGGGGAAGAATGTTGGGGGCAAACAGGGGAAAACAATAGAGTTACCAAAGCAGCCCTTTTCCATTCATGTGGCAGGGGTAAAACAGGAATATCGCAGGGCTAAACTTTCGGGCGCGTGATATTTCGATGTGAGCGGGAAGTTTGAAAGCTTTTGGCGCCTAAAATTATAAGTATTTTGCTCTCGTACGACCGACTATGATATCATGGCCGACAATTTGTTTGTTTTGCACGTAAAAAATGTGCAAGTTTTGAAAATCAATGTTTCCAACTCGAAAGTTAGATTGTCCATTCAATTCAAATATGGATCATTGAGCTACTACAAGAAAATACCATCATACGGTCCAATTCAAATGAAATTCCAAATGTGTTTATCCTAAATATGATGACAAAAGCAAAAATGTGTATGTGTATGAATAAAGTGGATGATTATAAAGTTTGAACATGCCCATATGTGTATATCTCTAGGTTTGATATATGAATTTGAAATCACAAAATCTCAGCTTAAAAAATGTACCTCCGTTTAAATGAATTACAAAAGCTAATGATGGAGTCGAATTCCAAAATTCCAATCTTAGGTTTGTAATTCTGGTACATCAAGGTATATCACGCATGTTCAAAAGTATCGTTATCTCATAGTACAAACTGTGAAACAAATTGATCAACCATGAGTGCACAATATCTCAATTACGCTAAAGTCCCTCAAATATAGACACCTCACTCTTTATCTGAAGTCAACCCCCCCCCCCCCACCACACACACACATAGAGAAGTCGTTCTCTCCCCCAAACACCAACACACGAGCACATTAACACCCCTATCTCTTGTAAACTCCGGACCCCAACATAGGTCTCTATCACTTTGTCTCTCGGGCATGCACACATCTCTTCCCTCACTCTCTAGGTCTCCCACTATCTCTCTTACCCAAGCACACGCACTATGTAGAGTGTATATTTTCCATACACACAAAACGTCGCCCCCAAACATCTATCTCCCTAGTTATGTGGTTCTCGCGCACTCACCTCACACACCACCCCCACTGCAAACAAGCACACTTTGTCTCCTTGTGCACCACTCTCCTCTTTCTATCTCTCCCACATGCGGACCCGCCCCAACTCCTTCCCTATATACATATATGTCGTGACTCTTTGCATAGCTCCCTAATGTATAATCATTCTCGATTTCGCACATTGTTCTCTACACCATCTATTCTAGATCTCTCATGATGTCCCTATCACACACACGATGACTCGCTTCCCTTGCGTTTCTGTTCATAGGCCAATTTCGGACAACATCAACATTGTCTCCCTATCTATACGCCATTTATGGACACAAACGACCCCTCTCGCCCCTCTCTTCCTCTCTCTCTCTCTCTCTCTGTCGCTAGCTCTCTCTTTCTCTCGCTCTCACACCCCTCTCCCACACACACACTCGATGTCTCTTCCAAATAGTTTGCTCCCCCCGCCCGCACCCGTGCTATCTCGCTACTACACATGTCACACCATTCCCCCTTCCCTTATACTAGGTTTACATCATCAGTGGTCTCTCTACTCCACATACACTCTCTCCCTCTCACACACAAACGCATGCACAAACACACACAGACACGCACAAACACCCATTTTATCTGGATCCTCATCTCTCCTCATGTCCGCATGTGTATCTCACACACTCACTCTATAATTATGTATATGTGTATCCACGTTACACAACACAAAGCCCCATGTACATGTATCTCTCTATCCTCCACACACATAGACACAAAGAATCTGTTATCATTGCCTCGGTCTCTAACATATCACACACGCACACTGTCTCTCTCTCTCTTGCAAACACGCTCAACAAGGGTTTCCCCGCGAATAACTTACCGTCTATTCATGAACAGTCATGGCAGTACGGAAAACACGAGACGTGAAAAAGAATAAATCTACACATGCTTAAACCAGCTAGTATGACTACTAGGACTAGAGCAAGCCAAAAAGCACGCCGCCATCAGCCCTTCCTTGTCGGCGACGGGAAAATCTTTGTTTTACACAGTCGAGAAGTCATTGTGCTAAGGCCCCACATGCCGAGGCGTTGAATATAATGTAGATGCTAGTTTATGGAAGCAAGTATCGATAATACGTTTGTATCTCCATACTTATATTTCTTCTCTTATAAAAAACCGAGTTGGTGATGATGGTACGTGTGCCATCTTGCAATATAGACCGTCCGATATATATTTGACGGATGGAAATTAAACTAAAAGATACCCGCACCCCTCTCCACATTTGCAGACAAGGCCTTCCCTCGTTCATCCTTATCTCCAACAAACCTCATGGTTGAGCAATTAAGAAAGGAAGCCTCTGGAACAAACTGGCCTGGTGGCCGCTGCCGGCGTCGTCAATCCCCATGCCTCTGCTCAGTCCGACCACCAACCACCACCACACCCCACTCCTCTTCACCTTATCTCATATTTCTCGAGATATCATTAGTTTTTACACATGGGATTACTCCCGCAAGGGTCAATCACAACAAGTGTTTTATAAAAAAATGCATCTTGATGTTCCATGCAATGCACGGATCTTGCTAGTACTCCTACACAAGACTAAGTTGGTGATGTTGGTGTGTCTGCCATCCGTCATTTCTGACCATTAGATCTACATCTAACGATTGTGAGGTAAGTTGTTGCCTTTTCTCACCAACATCCCACTTGTCTACCAATTTGCATAAAACCCCATAATTAGTATCTTAAAACCAACCACATCCCTCCCTGACCTCACCAAAACAACCCAAGGAATATATTCTAATTGAAACATAATATATCTCTAGTGACATATGTATATCAAAATTAGAGTGTTTTGTACCAAGTTTGTGAATAAGTATTATTCTAATTATGATTCGTTGCAACGGACATGAACATTGCTAGTATTTCCAACCATGCATTTTTCCCTAGTATTCCATAGTTTCGAGTTTTCCATCAAGATATTAGTGACTCATGGTTGATATTTACTTTCAATCATGTACACATATGCACTATGTAACTAGCCTTGCTTATTGGCTTCCAAAGCTTAATTTTCACTCCTGCTTACAATATGTAGAGTATTTAACAAAAAACTACCACTTTCAACCAGCCCTAGGAAGAATCTATTGTACAAAAAATAGCAAAAACATACCCAAAATTTCTTAATCCACGCCAAAAACTACCTAGTACTCCTACCGATTAGGTTCGTTTAAACCCATTTATGACAGAGTTGGCCCACACGTCCGTGCTGACGAGGCAGCTTAAACCAACACATTTTGTTTGACCGTTGACACAAGGGACCCAGATCTAACCTTCTATCCTGTTATTCCCCCTCAAATCATTATTTTTCCTAAACATTACTTCAAACAGTACTGATGCGTGTTCGTCGGTGGCGCCGGTGATGAGCGAGTTGGCCGTCGCTCCGCCGGACGGGCCGGACGCCGCGCTGGCCTCCGCACGTGTTGGCAGGCTGGCCCGAGCGTGACTCACGAGCGAGCAAGCCGCCGCACTGGCCTTCGCTCGAACCAAATGGCTGGCCTTAGCGCGGCGCGCGCGAGCAAGCCGCCGCTGCCGTGCCAATCTAGCTAGCAAACCTTGCAGACAAGCAGCTGGACGGAGCTATCTTGGCTAGCTAGCGCCCGCGAGCGCCAGACGGTGCTGGCATCCGGGCTGCCGCAACATGGGCTCCGCACCGCCGGCGGTTTTGACCTCGCCTTCTGCCGGCGGCGGTAGCTGCGTCCCATGGCCGAGGATGACTAGGTGGACGGGCCAGAGGTAGGAGGTCACTCAAGGATTTTTGTTGGTAAGAGCATGTACAATGGTTGATAAGGTAGTCTTATCTTAAGTCTGCCACATATGCAAGTGGTAGTAGTTTCTTGGCATTTTAGTGGTTTCTTGCATTATTAGAGCAAGTACAATAGAGCTGAGTCAGCGGGCTATAAGAAATAAACTAGTATATTTGTGCTTAGTTGGAGGAAAGAGAAGAGGAGAGAGAAGGTAAGCGGGCTCTTCGTGAAGAGCCAGCTCTAGCACGTGCTCCTAGGCACTTTGTGAGAATGAGAAGTGGGCCACATAATAAAAAAGTAGTACACTCTTTTGATCTATTATTGTACATGTTGGCTATAAGATGGGTTGTAGATGACATGGCACTGGCTTATAGCCAGCAGCAGATGATATGGGTTTCTTGTAAGGAACAATGTACGTACTACTAGCGACAAAAGGCGATTCTAGGTTGCGTTGTACTCCAACGAGTACTACTAGTGGTCGCAAGAGTGTATACCTCGTTTTGTGGGTTCGATCCCGGCCAAACGCACGGCGGCCTTTTCAAAAAAAATTGTACTACTACACTTCGCTGCGAGCCAATATTTTACATGGGTAGTTTGAGTTTTGAAGTCAAACGGATGTGTGGCCCCACAATCTAGGTGCACTGGACAGCCTAGCCTAGCCACGTGAACGGGTTTTCCTTCCTAGCATCCCGTGGCTTGCGTGCTCGCCCAAGCCGCACCTCGCTTGCAGCTTCCTGTAGGATCGAAAGTATGTCTAGAGGGGGGGTGATTAGACTACTTGACCAAATAAAAGCTTAACTTTTTCCCAATTTTAGTTCTTGGCATTTTAGCTATTCTAGTACAAGTCAAGCAATCATCACACGATTCAAGCAAGCATGCAAAGAGTATATTAGCAGCGGAAAGTAAAGCATGCAACTTGCAAGAATATAAAGGGAAGGGTTTGGAGAATTCAAACGCTATTGGAGACACGGATGTTTTTCCCGTGGTTCGGATAGGTGGTGCTATCCTACATCCACGTTGATGGAGACTTCAACCCACGAAGGGTAACGGTTGGGCGAGTCCACGAAGGGCTCCACCCATGAAGGGTCCACGAAGAAGCAACCTTGTCTATCCCACCATGGCCATCGCCCACGAAGGACTTGCCTCACTAGCGGTAGATCTTCACGAAGTAGGCGATCTCCTTGCCCTTACAAACTCCTTGGTTCAACTCCACAATCTTGTCGGAGGCTCCCAAGTGACACCTAGCCAATCTAGGAGACACCACTCTCCAAGAAGTAACAAATGGTGTGTTGATGATGAACTCCTTGCTCTTGTGCTTCAAATGATAGTCTCCCCAACACTCAACTCTCTCTCATAGGATTTGGATCTGGTGGAAAGAAGATTTGAGTGGAAAGCAACTTGGGGAAGGCTAGAGATCAAGATTCATATGGTAGGAATGGAATATCTTGGTCTCAACACATGAGTAGGTGGTTCTTTCTCAGAACATATGAGTTGGAATGATGTATGTGTTCTGATGGCTGTCTCCACGAATGAAGAGGAGGTGGAGGGGTATTTATAGCCTCCACACAAAATCCGACCGTTACACACAATTCACCAATCTCGGCGGGACCGAATCAGAAAACTCGGTCTGACCAAAATAGTAAACCTAGTGACCGTTAGGAATTTCGGTGGGACTGACATGCAACTCGGTGGGACCGATTCAGTTAGGGTTTGGGCATAACGTAATCTCGATGAGACCGAGTGCACAAACTCGGTGAGACCGAGTTAGGCAATAAGCTAACCAGAGAGTTGTTCAGGTAAACTCGGTGGGACCGACTCGCTCTTTCGGTGAGACCGAAAAGTTACAAGAAGGAAACAGAGAGTTTACATTGCAATCTCGGTGGGACCGATTCGCTCTTTCGGTGAGACCGAAAAGTTACGAAAGGGAAACAGAGAGTTTGCAACCTCATCTCGGTGAGACCGAGATCCTTATCGGTAGGACCGAATTGCTAGGGTTTGGCAGTGGCAAATGACAAGTGAAACTCGGTGGCGCCGGATTGAAAGAATCGGTATGACCGAGTTTGGCTTAGGGTTTAGGTCATTTGTGGCTATGGAAAAGTGGTTGAGGATTTTGGAGCATATCACCAAGCACATAAAGCAAGAGGCTCATTAAGCAACACCTCATCCCTCCTTGATAATATTGGCTTTTCCTAAAGACTCAATGTGATCTTGGATCACTAAAATATAAAATGAAGAGTCTTGAACTTGAAGCTTTAGCCAATTCTTTGTCCTTAGCATTTTGAGGGTTCCACTTTCATATCCATGCCATGCCAATCATTGAGCTTTCCTGAAATAATTATCTTGAAATATCATTAGCTCAATGAACTATATGTTGTTATGAATTACCAAAACCACCTAGGGATAGTTGCACTTTCAATCTCCCCCTTTTTGGTAATTGATGACAACATATAGATCAAAGCTTCGACAAATTATAATAATCATGAAGTGCATTGTCGCTTTGAGAAGTATGTGATAAGCAAGAGCTCCCCCCTAAATTTGTGCATATTTAAAATTTGCTTTGGACTGCAAATGCACAAAGAGTTAGAATTATGGGTTACTCTTCCATGTCACATACATCTTGGTGGAGCGCTCAAAAATGGTCTCCAGACTTGGGCAGAAGAGTGTGCCTAAGGATCCAGTTGATCGTAGGCAATCCTGATAGCAAGTGCTTCACAGACCCAAACTGGTGAGTGTCAAGATCATCTGTGGGAATCTCCTTGTACATATTTGCCATGGAGTTGTGATCCATCTTCTTCTTGGCATAAATGTCCAAGTCATCTGCTTGCTCCTCTGGGGCATTGATCAACTTCGCCCATTCCTCAACAGTGGATTGGTACCTTGTACCCTCTGACATCCAAATGATCCTACCATCCGGGTAGAAGTGTGTTGTGGAGTAGAATTGCATGATTAGCTCCTCGTTCCACTTTGTGAGCTTCTGCCCAACAAAGTCTGCAACTCCACACGCACTAAAGCTGTCGTACACTCCAGGGTAGTGTTCCTCATTTTCCTTCATGTAGGTCCAGTCGACCCATCTCATGTCACAAACGATTGGCTTCTTGTCAAGCAAAACTGTCTCATAGAAATCCTGCTGCTCCTTGGTATGAAATCTGTAGTCCACTACAGTTCTCCTTCTGGTAGCATAAGGATCTGCCTCTCTCCACTTCCTCAGCCCTGAATCCTTCCTGAGCTTCATATTCTCAGCCACAGGATGAGCATCGTTGTGGTCTGGGATCTTGGGCTTGAGCTTCCTAAGGACATGCTCTTCTTCTTCCTCTGCAACTTCAGGCACTGGGGCCTTGTTCTTCTCAGTGGCTGGGATGCTTCTTGTGTTTCTCTTAGGTGCACTCTTAGGCTTAGAGCCAGCCTTGGGTGCTTCCTTGGGCTTGGATGCAGCTGTCCCTGACCTTATGGCATCTCCCATAAGTTTGGCTCCCTTGGGTGCTGGTGCAGCAACCTCTTCTTCTTCCTCCTCATCTTCCATGATGGAGGCCTTCCCAAGCACTCTGGCTACAGTCTTCTTCACTCTTTCTTTCCTCTTTTTGCCCTCAGCAGCAACGGGCTCAATAGGAGCAGGCTTCTCAGTTGAAGCTCTAGCCTTTGACATGGGCTGCCTGCCTGCTGGCCTTTTGATTTTCAGCCCTGGCTTTGTGCCTTGAGCTGGCTCAACTCTCTTTGATGTGGCCTCTTCCTCTGCCACATAATCTTCATCTTCAGAATTAGAAGTTCTCTTCTTCCTTTGACGTGTGGCAGCCTTAGGCAGATTGCTGGGGGTGCTCCTGCTGCCATCATCTGAAGAACTTGAGGGGCTAGTGCCCTCACTCATCACCACTTGCTGCTCAGACAGATTCTGGCTATCACTTTGATCAGACATGTTGCAAACTGACTGCTGACCCTGTGAATAGATTATGGATGAGATAGAGTGGATGAGCATCACAAAAAGCAGAGATTTTTGCAAAAGAATAATTCAAAAACTTAGTTTTAGTTTCCCACTGAAATCATCTCGGATCTACCGATTTTCAAACTCGGTGACACCGAAGCAGTTTTGGCACCAGAACTAGTGAACTCGGTCAGACCGAGTTACAGTTCAGTGGCACCGAGACTGCTAGGGTTTCACAGAGTTCCAAAGTCGGTCGCACCAATAAGTGACTCTCGGTCAGACCGAGTTTCACTTGTGCAATGGCATAACCAGATCGGTGGGACCGAGTTTTTCAACTCGGTGGGTCCGAGATGGTTTCGGCGGAAACCTAACCCTAAAATTTTCGAATTAAACCTAATCTACGAGTTCATTGACTGGATAGGAGTTTATCAAACGTGGCAAGAGTCATGATGATCACAATCTGCTAGGAATCAGATTGGAGAATAGCACAAAGATCGAGTCCATACCCTAGTTCGGCGGAGACTCGCTACGGCGGCAACGGCGGGGCAGAATTCCCGTTGACGGCGACGGAGACCAGTGACTGGAGGCGGCTGGCGGCGAGAAGACAATCCGGAGACCCAGGAGGCAGAGCGAGCTATGCGCGGGCGAAGAGGTTTCGGAGAAATTTCCAAAATTTTGCCCGTCACTATATATAGCCCGACCCTGTCGGTGTGACCGAGTGGAACAACTCGGTGGCACCGAGATGCAAAACTGTGTGCAGTTATTGCAACTCGGTGTGACCGAAAAGTTCAAATCGGTTGCACCGAGATCGAAAACCTAGATCAACTTAATGAACTCGGTAGGACCGAAAGTGGGGTATCGGTCAGACCGAGATTCATAAAGAGGTTTTGGAAGTTTAAGTCTATGACGAATCGGGGACTCCGAGCGCTCCTCACACAGAGTGGTTCGAATCTGACTTGATCAAATTTTGTGATGCAGCATGAATAGAGTTTGAGACGAGAAAAGCATAGATAGCTAGAGGATGTTCTTAGGCATTCTTGTCCATCCACTTGGCAAAAGAAGGAAGCCAAACAATCAAAACAACAAGTGGATGTCCTCGAATGAGTAAAATATGCAACCAACATGCTCACACAATAAGATGGCAAATGAAATATGTGGCAAAGCATGCACAAACAATTCTAGCATCTATCAAGCAATTTACGATGACTAGGTCATCTATATATGAGTATATTGACTTAGGAGTCAAGTGAGAACACTTGATCGTAGGTCATACTCATCGTTTAAGCTCAAGTGGGGTTACCACTTTTACATAAAGCATTGTTGTATTCACGTCTTTAGAGTTGCTTTAGCTCAAGTTTTAGAGTAAAGCTCCCCCTAGATGTGATATCCCCCCTAAGAGGGATGAACTAACCTTGGGTTTTGTCGATGATGACTTCATGTAGATGTTGAAGATGTGGATGCTCAATGTTGATGTAGATCACTTGGAGCTATCCATTTGAGTGAATTGCACTTTCAATACCTACATGGGTTAGTCCCACAAGGAACAAACAAGGATATCCATAGACATAGAGTGATGCACACACAAGATGATGTCCATGAAAACTTTAAGTTACCTTGTCCCTTGTCTTACCAACAAGAGGGTTTGTGACTCCTTGAACTAGTGCACGATGTGGAAGTTGATTGCACTTGTTCTTGCCAAAATGACAAGAGTGAAGTATGTTGGCGGAGTCACCCTCAAGAACTCTCTAGTTCTTCTTCTTTTGGATCCACACCATCTTGATGGGAATCCTTGGAGTTGTAGTCGTACTTGATGAAGTGGAACTTGACGTGGTCTTGGGAATCCACTTGACTAAGGTCTTAGGAGCTTCTTCAAATGCATCAATATCCTCTTGAAGCTTGTCCTTGCCTTTTTGCTTGTAGTCTTGTGGTGGAAGATCATCTTGAGCTTGTGTCCCCTTGAAAGTAGTATCATACTTCTCTTGTTGAGGAACAAACTTTGTCTTGGGGTATTGATCTTCTTCCCATTCAACTCCATTGGCATTGAACTTTCGTTCAAAACCAACACCTTGATTCTTCCGGTGCATTCCTTGCTTGCGCACAATTTCCTCGAATTGCTTACTCCCGGCAAGGCTCTTGTAGACACCTTTCTCTATAATCCCCTTCAATAAGCTATTTTCTTGCTCAAGTGTAAATTGGATAAGAGAATCATTAGTGGAATCAAGAGAACTACTAGAAGCAACAATATTGGATTTAGCATGATCATTGTTACTACTAGAGGAAGAATCTTTCTTGTTCTTGTTACTAGACTTGACTTGAGGCATGTAAGTGGATAATAGTAAACGCTTGGCAATGTAAGAAGAACTTTTCTTGCGGAGATCATCATTGATTGCTTTTAAGAACTCATGCTCTTGCTCAAGATTAAGCTTTTCAAAGCGTAATTTCTCATGAGCTCTTAAAAGTTCTCGATGATCTTCGAAGATAGTTTCATGGGCTAACTTAAGAGTGTTTAGTTCTTTAGTTAGAGCCTCAATCTTCTCCTTATCATTGTCATTCGTTTTAGCACGATTAATTGACATTTCACCATAATACTCATCACTAGAGTTGTCAACAAGCAAATCATCATCACCTAACAAGTCATCTTCATCACTATTAAAATCAACATACTCGGGGTGTGTTACCTTAGGACCTTTGGCCATGAAGCATCTTCCAATTCCTTCATTTGGTGAGTCAAATATGTCGTAGGAGTTGGTTGACACAAGTGCTAGACCGGCAACACCTTCATCTTGAGTATCTTCGGAGTCGGAGTGATAACTTCTCTCGGAGTGGCTGTCGGAGTCGGAACTGGATACCCATTCACCAACATGATCTTGATGTCTTCGTCTTGTGTAGCTCCTTGATGATTTTTCCTTCCTTTCCGAATCCTTGCTTCTCCGTGAGTATCTCCGTTCATAACGATCATCTCTACTCCTTCTCTCTCTTGGTGGTGATTCTTTGCTTCTTCTTTTTGGAGAATCTTCTCTTCTTTTGTAGGGAGCCGTACACTCATTGGAATAGTGTCCGGGTCTTCCACAATTGTAGCAGTTTCGCTCTCGACTAGAAGATCTCTTGTCATTGTAGGACCTTGACTTGAAGCTTCTATATTTGCTTCTACTCTTGTAGAACTTGTTGAAGTTCTTCACCATTAAGCTCAATTCTTCATTGAAGTTTTGTTTCTCACTTGATGATGTGGGGACTTCACATGACACTTTGTAGGCACCACTTGATTTATTGTGAAGTTCCTCTTTATCCTTGAGTGACATCTCATGAGCAACAATCCTTCCAATTACTTCCGTTGGCTTGAGATCTTTGTAATTGGGCATCATTTGGATTAATGTGCACACGGTATCATATTTCCCATCCAAGGCTCTTAGGATCTTCTTGATGATGAATCTATCGGTCATCTCTTCACTTCCTAAGCCGGCAATCTCATTTGTGATGAGAGCAAGCCTAGAGTACATTTCAGCGACACCTTCACCATCCTTCATCTTGAACTTGTCAAGTTGACTTTGGAGCACATCCAACTTGGATTCCTTGACGGAGTCGGTACCTTCGTGCATATCAATCAAAGTGTCCCAAATTTCCTTTGCATTCTCAAGACGGCTGATTTTGTTGAATTCTTCGGGGCACAATCTGTTGAAGAGAATATCACAAGCTTGAGCATTGTATTGCAACATCTTCAACTCATCCGCGGTAGCTTCACGGTTTGGTTCTCTCCCATCAAAGAAGTCACCTTGCAAACCAACACAAACAATAGCCCAAACGGCGGGGTTATGTCCAAGAATATGCATTTTCATTTTATGCTTCCAACTAGCAAAATTAGTGCCATCAAAGTAAGGACCTCTACGGTGATAATTTCCCTCGCTAAACGCCATACTCTCCTAGGTTGTGAAACCAAGGCTATGACAACCAAAAGCTATGGAGATCAAGGAAAATGGAGACCAAAGCTCTGATACCACCTGTAGGATCGAAAGTATGTCTAGAGGGGGGGTGATTAGACTACTTGACCAAATAAAAGCTTAACTTTTTCCCAATTTTAGTTCTTGGCATTTTAGCTATTCTAGTACAAGTCAAGCAATCATCACACGATTCAATCAAGCATGCAAAGAGTATATTAGCAGCGGAAAGTAAAGCATGCAACTTGCAAGAATATAAAGGGAAGGGTTTGGAGAATTCAAATGCTATTGGAGACACGGATGTTTTTCCCGTGGTTCGGGTAGGTGGTGCTATCCTACATCCACGTTGATGGAGACTTCAACCCACGAAGGGTAATGGTTGCGCGAGTCCATGGAGGGCTCCACCCACGAAGGGTCCACGAAGAAGCAACCTTGTCTATCCCACCATGGCCATCGCCCACGAAGGACTTGCCTCACTAGCGGTAGATCTTCACGAAGTAGGCGATCTCCTTGCCCTTACAAACTCCTTGGTTCAACTCCACAATCTTGTCGGAGGCTCCCAAGTGACACCTAGCCAATCTAGGAGACACCACTCTCCAAGAAGTAACAAATGGTGTGTTGATGATGAACTCCTTGCTCTTGTGCTTCAAATGATAGTCTCCCCAACACTCAACTCTCTCTCATAGGATTTGGATCTGGTGGAAAGAAGATTTGAGTGGAAAGCAACTTGGGGAAGGCTAGAGATCAAGATTCATATGGTAGGAATGGAATATCTTGGTCTCAACACATGAGTAGGTGGTTCTTTCTCAAAACATATGAGTTGGAATGATGTATGTGTTCTGATGGCTCTCTCCACGAATGAAGAGGAGGTGGAGGGGTATTTATAGCCTCCACACAAAATCCGACCGTTACACACAATTCACCAATCTCGGTGGGACCGAATCAGAAAACTCGGTCTGACCGAAATAGTAAACCTAGTGACCGTTAGGAATTTCGGTGGGACTGACATGCAACTCGGTGGGACCGATTCAGTTAGGGTTTGGGCATAACATAATCTCGGTGAGACCGATTGCACAAACTCGGTGAGACCGAGTTAGGCAATAAGCTAACCAGAGAGTTGGTCAGGTAAACTCGGTGGGACCGACTCGCTCTTTCCGTGAGACCGAAAAGTTACAAGAAGGAAACAGAGAGTTTACATTGCAATCTCGGTGGGACCGATTCGCTCTTTCGGTGAGACCGAAAAGTTACGAAAGGGAAACAGAGAGTTTGCAACCCCATCTCGGTGAGACCGAGATCCTTATGGGTAGGACCGAATTGCTAGGGTTTGGCATTGGCAAATGACAAGTGAAACTCGGTGGCGCCGGATTGAAAGAATCGGTATGACCGAGTTTGGCTTAGGGTTTAGGTCATTTGTGGCTATGGAAAAGTGGTTGAGGATTTTGGAGCATATCACCAAGCACATAAAGCAAGAGGCTCATTAAGCAACACCTCATCCCTCCTTGATAGTATTGTATTTTCCTAAAGACTCAATGTGATCTTGGATCACTAAAATATAAAATGAAGAGTCTTGAACTTGAAGCTTTAGCCAATTCTTTGTCCTTAGCATTTTGAGGGTTCTACTTTCATATCCATGCCATGCCAATCATTGAGCTTTCCTAAAATAATTATCTTGAAATATCATTAGCTCAATGAACTATATGTTGTTATGAATTACCAAAACCACCTAAGGATAGTTGCACTTTCACTTCCTCATCAGCTAGTAGCATATTTAAACTAGCGCCTCCCAATTAAGCCCGAGGAGCCGGAAAAGCCTGGCGGGGCATTGGGAACTGTGCAATATGGCTCTGTACGTAAAGTGCTCTACTCCCTCCGTCTAGGTGTGTAAGTCACCTTATGAAAACCAAATAATTCCAAAACACTTATGCACCGTACATTAACTCCCTTCTCGTTTTTTGTTTTGTGGCATATCAACCAATAAGATATGTGGGTTGTGCATGCTTTCAATGACTTGAGACTACCAAACATAACATGCAGTGGTTAGTTCATTGCATGCAATGCTATTAATTAGCAAAAAGACATTAAGTTTTCTCGTTTTCCTCTCTGCCTTGGTCGCGATGCACAACGTAAGATGACTTACACACCTAGACGGAGGAAGTACTACTACTCTGTAGCTTGTGGCGTTGCACGCATGGACTTCACTCCATTATCGGCTCTACTATAAAAGAAATTCCTCTTGACGTGTTTTTTTTGAAACAGAGGCAAAAGCTTTGCTTCATCTCATTCATAAAGAAGGAACTACTAACAAAGTTTGACGAGATCCATTACACCTCCACAAATGGAAGCGAAAAGCCTAGTCTCGCTGTATCAAATAACTCAAATGTTCTGCCCCCGTAGTAACCGTCGCTGATAAACAGGCTGCTAGTGTGTGCATGAGAGGAGCGGCTGAGTAGGCCAGCTACGTGAGAGGAGCGGCTGAATAGAGCACCGAGAGTACCCACTAGGCCACTACGCAGGTGTACTTCCCCTACATTGATAGTACAACGATGGTTCTAGAGAACAGTAGTACCCTCCACTTCCAACTGTAGCTCCTTGGCCCTGAGATTCAAGAGTTCAAAACTGGTGCACTATACTAGACTAGATTAGAAGTACAGTACATCGCACTACTACTTGAGAAAAGTAACACTAGTACTGCTACAGTACGAGTACGTACTCCTTCGTCACATAATGTAAGACGTTTTTTGACACTAGTTGACGTGTACAAAAAATGGCAAAAACATACCCAAAATTTCTTAATCCTCGCCAAAAACTACTACCTAGTGCCAAAAATTTCTTACTAGTGCTATTATTTACAGTATAATGCAATCCCATAACGTTCCATAATCCCTTTCTTTCAAAAAAAATCTCTTCTGGAGAGAAGATTGCTATCTCCACGCGAGCTTCTCATAGGCCAGCTCCACCGCATGCAGTCATGTGAGAGAGAGGGAGACATCCATGCAGCATGCAGAGAGAGGAGAACGCGGGCGAACAGCCAATGGGCTGCATGGGGCATTTATAGCTGCTAGCTCCTCCCATCCATGCGCCAGGGGTATTTCCGTCCAGAAAGCATGCAGCGAGCCCCCTGCCTTGGTATCCGGGTCTGCTCTTATGCGCAGAGTAAAAATAATCGGAGGGAGTACTAGTAGTAAATAATAGCCTCACCACTTCGTTGAGGAACGATCTACAGTTGGAAGGGACGAGGCCCTGCGGTTACTACGCTCTTATCTCCTCCTCGCCAGTTCCCCTCCCCCCGAAGAGAAGGCAGTTCGTCGCTGCTCCCATGGATTCTTCAAGCGGTTCTCCTCCTCGTCGGGGCTGGGAGACCTTGGATGACGATCCTGTGGGAGGAATCGCATGCCGTTCCGACGTCCTCACCGCCGCAAGACTCGGTACTTCCTGCACCAACTTTTTCAAGGCGCTGCTTAAACAGGCCATGCTTGTTGGTCTTCCATGCGTCCTCGAGGAGAAGGTTCTTCTATGGGACAATCCTTCGAATAGTCCACCGCTCCCTGGCCATGGTTGCGCGTTGACTCCGCTAGAGTTGCGGACATTGAGAGGTAGTCGGATTTTGTCCGATGAGCAGGTCAGTAATGGAGTTTGATCATGTAGTACTTAGTTGTTCCATTTCCATTCCATAATTTCTCCGCTGCCACCGTCTTATATATAGGTCTGGGTCGGTGCCAACGAAGATTGTCTTGCATACCTCCGGTCGGATACCACCATCATTTTGCACAACATCCACAACGGTGTGGCCGTTCCGGTAGACTCCTTCCCCACCATTGGGATCGGCCTTCCGGACTGGCTGGGCTTGAATACGTATGATGATGCCTACATGAGATTGAAGAAGATAGCAATTGCGGACCCGCCGACAAAGCGACGCGGCTACGACGATTACTATCTGATCGCGGTGTTCAACATAAGGATTGCCATCAATGCAAGAGGCAGTAACGGCAGAGGCTGGCGCATGTTGGCGGCGGCAGATTTGTACCCCTACACATTCGAAGACACCGTGCGCCATCTAGGCCGCATCTTCACGGTGAAAAGCCAGGGGACTTGTTTCATCTGGTTGCCATCCTACGGTACGTGAGATTACAAACGGAATGCACAAACCATCATTTGCATCCCTAACGGTACTCCATTATTTTGCAGGGACCAGTCATCCCCCGATCAAAATAAGATCGCCGATCCTGGATGTGCATTTGCATCCGCGATTCGGTCTAACCTGGAACCTTGTAGCTGACTTTGGCATATTGGGATCAACTATCTTAGTAGTCGTTACCCATGGTACCACTGATGTGCAACATGGTCACACAATCTACCACGATCGAACCGTCACCATCTACCCAGGTATTCCATTTTTTAACCCTCTCGCCTTCTCTTTCATTGTTGTACTAGTAGTATACTTTGTAGTACTAGTAGGAGTACTTTTTACCTTGGAGGACGCGTATAGCTAGCTAGGCCCTTGAAGACTTGAACCCACTAGCTACCACCATTTTTGTTTTTCCATGTCTTACTATCTCATCCATGTAGCCAAGAGTGGCTATATATAATAAGCCGGTTATTTTACTCCCTCTATACCGGAGTAGTACTATTTGCTGCACAGTATTACTGACCACCATATTTGAGCACAACATTATTATGCATGGACCTTGACTATGTATGTCACCATGTGTCCAGATCTGGGATGCCGCGTGTACCAGATGAACGACGCTGAGTTCGACCCCCATGATGCTACGTGGGTGCCGAGGAACACTCTTGGAGAGTACTCGCTTTTCATCGGGGACAGCTACCCCATTGTGACGCGGATGCCACCTTACGTGCACGACACGGAAGGCCTGCCGTTCATGAAGCATGGTTGTGTCTTCAGTGCGCACCACCGGATGAATGACATGCTGGGACACACTATCCCTGATTTATGCCGCTTCAGCTTGAATGAGTCTCCATCGTGTGGAACCGGACTAGAAAGCTGTGACAATGATTCCCATTGCCCACCGCTATGGATCGTGCCATCCATGAAGAACACCTGGGACTGGAACCTGGAGGAGGACATGTAGCCCATCTATAACGTGTAAGTGGAGTACGGTAATTGTGAACGGTAGCGCTGTGAATATATGTAGACTAGTCGTGCACAAATTTATCACATGAATTGGAGATGAACTTGTGTGGCATACTGGCATTTGTCCTCTAGAATTTATTACTACTAAATGTGTTATGTGTACGTGCAACTTGTGTAGTTGTTGCACGTGCTCCAACACGCTCTTTGAGAAAAAAGATGGCACCGCTTTGGATATACATGACATGGTGGCATCATACAGTAGCATCGTTCTCTATAGTTGTAGTACACTCCTACTAGGACGACAACTCCTATAAAACCTTGCACTTGGCTCTTTGCCTCTTCGGGAGGTTCAACAGTTCGTACTCGTGTGAACCTTGCACTTGGCTCTTCGCCTCTTCGGAAGGTCCAAAAATGATGATACTACAGTACAATATGCTTCTAGCAATCTGACACCGATTGAACTGCTGCACGGCCACCGCGAGGGCGAGGGCAAGGGCGAGGGAGAGGGAGAGGGTGCTGTAGTCAAAACCCTCTCCTCGTCCTGCGAACCACCGCGCGCGTGGGCGAGGGAGAGGCGTAGTAAGCAAGCTTCTCCTCGTTCGGCAAGTTGACGGGACACATCAAAGCAGTACTAGTACTACCAGTAGTAGTACATACTGCGTCCTTTCCGATTAATATGGCTTAATTTGAAACGAGAAAAATACACTGCGGTCAATGTATGTAACAATACGCTCTTTACGGTCACTATATATAGTTTTGCGGCGATTATACGATCACTAGCTCATCGTAGAGCACCGTATTGCACCCTACTGACCGGCCACATAGTCGACGTGGCACTTTGTTGACTGGTTAAATTGTCACCTGGTTTCTGGGTCCCAACTGTCAGTTGGCAGAGCAAAGAAATCAATTAAACAAAACTTTACGCAGGCGCGACACAAGTCCAACCCTTGCGCACGAACCGCCCTGGCTGTGTATGTGAGCTCATGCACGTGTCCTCCCTCGGTCTTCCAACAAAGAGTGTACATCGGCTATAAAACAAAGAGTGTAGTACATGATGTACATCTACACTTCCAATGCATTTAGCCTTTAATCTAAATCGATATAGGCTGTAGGTATAGGCTACATATCTATCCTTAATTACAGCATGCAACGGCCTTCATTTAATATTATTATCTCAATGGTCGCATGCAAACATAAGTCTGCTACTTTTGGGCGTTAATTATGCCCTGGTCAATGTGTAAATCTCTAAATGTACAGTCTTTCATGGACATAGGGAGTAGGTAGAGCACTTGAGCGTGAGTGTGTGTGTTGCGTTGTGTGCTGTGTGCCGCATGGGTGCGTGAGTGTTGCGTGCGTCCATGTGTACGTGTGAGTGTTGCATGTTGCATGCATGCATGCATGGGGCTTACTCCCTCCCATTGACATGTTCATATTTCAAGCTTTCTCTGTTCCCTCCATCCTCCATATGGTAATACTCCCTCTGTTCCCAAATAGTACGGAGTAAAAGCCTCCCTCTGTTCCCAAATACGGAGTATTTGTCTTTCTACAGATTTCAACAAGTGACTAGGTACGGAGAAAAATGAGTGAAGTGAGCGTAGAGGCATAGGCATACTGTAGAAAGGAAGTCCTCGTGATCCATTATTCCCCATCTCGGTCAGAGAGAACTATTCAACTAGTCTTCGCAGTAAAGTGACAATACACGTTGCAGCAGATGGTGTTGGGGAATGTAGTAATTTTAAAATTTTCCTACGCACACGCAAAATCATGGTGATGCATAGCAACGAGAGGGGAGAGTGTTATCTACGTACCCTCGTAGACCAAAAGCGGAAGCATTAGCACAACGCGGTTGATGTAGTCGTACGTCTTCACGATCCGGCCGATCAAGTACCGAACGCACGACACCTCCGAGTTCTGCACACGTTCAACTCGATGACGTCCCTCGAACTCCGATCCAGCCGAGTGTTGAGGGAGAGCTTCGTCAGCATGACGGCGTGGTGACGATGATGATGTTCTACCGACGCAGGGTTTCTCCTAAGCACCGCTACGATATGATCGAGGTGGATTATGGTGGAGGGGGGCACCGCACACGGCTAAGAGATCAAGAGATCAGTTGTTGTGTCTATGGGGTGCCCCCTGCTCCCGTATATAAAGGAGAAAGGGAGGGAGGCGGCCGGCCTAGGAGGAGGGCGCGCCAAGGGGGCAGTCCTACTCCCACCGAGAGTAGGACTCCTCCTTCCCTTGTTGGAGTAGGAGAGAAGGAAAGAGGGGGAGAGGAACAAGGAAACGTGGGCTGCAGCCCTTGTCCAATTCGGACCAGAGGGGGGCGCGCGCCTCCTTCCTTTTGGCCTCTCTCCTCTATTCCCGTATGGCCCAATAAGGCCCATATACTCCCCGGCGAATTCCCGTAACTCTCCGGTACTCCGAAAAATACCCGAATCACTCGGAACCTTTCCGATGTCCGAATATAGTCGTCCAATATATCGATCTTTATGTCTCGACCATTTCGAGACTCCTCGTCATGTCCCCGATCTCATCCGGCACTCCGAACTCCTTCGGTACATCAAAACTCATAAACTCATAATATAACTGTCATCGAAACCTTAAGCGTGCGGACCCTACGGGTTCGAGAACAATGTAGACATGACCGAGACACGTCTCCGGTCAATAACCAATAGTGGAACCTGGTTGTTCATATTGGCTCCCACATATTCTACGAAGATCTTTATCGGTCAGACGGCATAACAACATACGTTGTTCCCTTTGTCATCGGTATGTTACTTGCCCGAGATTCGATCGTCGGTATCTCAATACCTAGTTCAATCTCATTACCGGCAAGTCTCTTTACTCGTTCCGTAATACATCATCCTGTAACTAACTCATTAGTTGCAATGCTTGCAAGGCTTAAGTGATGTGCATTACCGAGAGGGCCCGGAGATACCTCTCCGACAATCGGAGTGACAAATCCTAATCACAAAATACGCCAACCCAACAAGTACCTTCGGAGACACCTGTAGAGCACCTTTATAATCACCTAGTTACGTTGTGACGTTTGGTAGCACACAAAGTGTTCGTCTGGTAAAAGGGAGTTGCATAATCTCATAGTCATAGGAACATGTATAAGTCATGAAGAAAGCAATAGCGACAAACTAAACGATCAAGTGCTATGCTAACGGAATGGGTCAAGTCAATCACATCATTCTCCTGATGATGTGATCCCGTTAATCAAATGACAACTCATGTCTATGGTTAGGAAACATAACCATCTTTAATCAACGAGCTAGTCAAGTAGAGGCATACTAGTGACACTCTGTTTGTCTATGTATTCACACATGTATTATGTTTCCGGTTAATACAATTCTAGCATGAATAATAAACATTTATCATGATATAAGGAAATAAATAATAACTTTATTATTGCCTCTAGGGCATATTTCCTTCAGTCTCCCACTTGCAATAGAGTCAATAATCTAGTTCACATCACCATGTGATTAACACCCATAGTTCGCATCGACATGTGACCAACACCCAAAGGGTTTACTAGAGTCAATAATCTAGTTCACATCGCTATGTGATTAACACCCAAAGAGTACTAAGGTGTGATCATGTTTTGCTTGTGAGAGAAGTTTAGTCAACGGGTCTGCCACATTCAGATTCGTACGTATTTTGCAAATTTCTATGTCAACAATGCTCTGCATGGAGCTACTCTAGCTAATTGCTTCCACTTTCAATATTTATCCAGATTGAGACTTAGAGTCATCTGGATCAGTGTCAAAACTTGCATCGACGTAACCCTTTACGACGAACCTTTTGTCACCTCCATAATCGAGAAACATATCCTTATTCCACTAAGGATAATTTTGACCGATGTCCAGTGATCTACTCCTAGATCATTATTGTACTCCCTTGCCAAACTCAGGGCAGGGTATACAATAGGTCTGGTACACAGCATGGCATACTTTATAGAACCTATGGCTGAGGCATAGGGAATGACTTTCATTCTCTCTCTATCTTCTATCGTGGTCGGGTTTTGAGTCTTACTCAACTTCACACCTTGTAACACAGGCAAGAACTCCTTTTTGACTGTTCCATTTTGAACTACTTCAAAAAAATTGTCAAGGTTTGTACTCATTGAAAAACTTATCAAGCGTCTTGATCTATCTCTATAGATCTTGATGCTCAATATGTAAGCAGCTTCACCGAGGTCTTTCTTTGAAAAACTCCTTTCAAACATTCCTTTATGCTTTGCAGAATAATTCTACATTATCTCCGATCAACAATATGTCATTCACATATACTTATCAGAAATGTTGTAATGCTCCCACTCACTTTCTTGTAAATACAGGCTTCACCGCAAGTCTGTATAAAACTATATGCTTTGATCAACTTATCAAAGCATTTATTCCAACTCCGAGATGCTTGCACCAGTCCATAGATGGATCGGTGGAGCTTGCATATTTTGTTAGTACCTTTAGGATTGACAAAACCTTCTGGTTGCATCATATACAACTCTTCTTTAATAAATCCATTAAGGAATGTAGTTTGTTTTATCCATTTGACAGATTTCATAAAATGCGTCAATTGCTAACATGATTCGGACAGACTTAAGCATAGATACGAGTGAGAAACTCTCATCGTAGTCAACACCTTCAACTTGTCAAAAACCTTTTTGTGACAATTCTAGCTTTGTAGATAGTAACACTACTATCAGCGTCCGTCTTCCTCTTGAAGATCCATTTAATCTCAATGGCTCGCCGATCAATGGTCAAGTCAATCAAAGTCCATACTTTGTTCTCATACATGGATCTCATCTCAGATTTCATGGCCTCAAGCCATTTCGCGGAATCTGGGCTCATCATCGCTTCCTCATAGTTCGTAGGCTCATCATGGTCAAGTAACATGACCTCCAGAACAGGATTACCATACCACTCTGGTGCGGATCTCACTCTGGTTTACCTACGAGGTTCGGTAGTAACTTGATCTGAAGTTACATGATCATCATCATTAGCTTCCTCACTAATTGGTGTAGTAGTCACAGGAACAGATTTCTGTGATGAACTACTTTCCAATAAGGGAGCAGGTACAGTTACCTCATCAAGTCCTACTTTTCTCCCACTCACTTATTTCGAGAGAAACTCCTTCTCTAGAAAGGATCCATTCTCAGCAATGAATATCTTGCCTTCAGATCTGTGATAGAAGGTGTACCCAACATTTTCTATTGGGTATCCTATGAAGACGCACTTCTCCGATTTGGGTTTGAGCTTATCAAGTTGAAACTTTTTCACATAAGCATTGCAACCTCAAACTTTAAGAAATGACAGCTTAGGTTTCTTGCCAAACCATAGTTCATACGGTGTCGTCTCAACGGATTTAGATGGTGCCCTATTTAACGTGAATGTAGCTGTCTCTAATGCATAACCCCAAAACGATAGTGGTAAATTGGTAAGAGACATCATAGATCGCACCATATCTAATAAAGTACGGTTACGACGTTCGGACACACCATTACACTGTGGTGTTCCAGGTGGCGTGACTAGTGAAACTATTTCACATTGTTTTAACTGAAGGCCAAACTCGTAACTCAAATACTTTACTTCTGCGATCATATCGTAGAAACTTTTATTTTTGTTACGATGATTCTCCACTTCACTCCGAAATTCTTTGAACTTTTCAAATGTTTCAGACATGTGTTTCATCAAGTAGATATACTCATATCTGCTCAAATCATCTGTGAAGATCATAAAATAATGATACCTTCCGCGCGTCTCAATATTCATCGGACCACATACATCAGTATGTATGATTTCCAACAAATCTGTTGTTCGCTCCATTGTTCCGGAGAACGGAGTCTTAGTCATCTTGCCCATGAGGCATGGTTCGCAAGCATCAGCTGATTCATAATCAAGTGATTCCAAAAGCCCATCAGCATGGAGTTTTTTCATGCGCTTTATACCAATATGACCCAAACGGCAGTGCCACAAATAAGTTGCACTATCATTATTAACTTTTCATCTTTTGGCTTCAATATTATGAATATGTGTATCACTACGACCGAGATCCAACAAACCAATTTCATTGGGTGTATAACCATAGAAGGTTTTATTCATGTAAACAGAACAACAATTATTCTCTGATTTTAAATGAATAATCGTATTGCAATAAACATGATCAAGTCATATTCATTCTCAACACAAACGCAAAATAACATTTATTTAGGTTTAACACTAATCCCGAAAGTATAGGGAGTGTACGATGATGATCATATCAATTTTGGAACCATTTCCAATACACATTGTCACTTCATCCTTAACTAGTCTCTATTCATTCTGCAACTCCCGGTTTGAGCTACTATTCTTAGCAACTAAACTAGTATCAAATACCGAGGGGTAGCTACGAACACTAGTAAAATACACATCAATAATCTGTATATCAAATATACCTTTGGTCACTTTGCCATCCTTCTTATCCGCCAAATACTTGGGGCAGTTCCGCTTCCAGTGACCAGTCCCTTTGCAGTAGAAGCACTTAGTCTCAGGCTTAGGACCAGACTTGGGCTTCTTCACTTGAGCAGCAACTTGCTTGCCGTTCTTCTTGAAGTTCCCTTTCTTTTCCTTTGCCCTTTTCTTGAAACTAGTGGTCTTGTTAATCATCAACACTTGATGCTCTTTCTTGATTTCTACCTTCATCGATTTCATCATCATGAAAAGCTCGGGAATCGTTTTCATCATCCCTTGCATATTATAGTTCATCACGAAGTTCTACTAACTTGGTGATGGTGACTAGAGAATTTTGTCAATCACTATTTTATCTGGAAGATTAACTCCCACTTGATTCAAGCGATTGTAGTACCCAGACAATCTGAACACATGCTCACTGCTTGAGCTATTCTCCTCCATCTTTTAGCTATAGAACTTGTTGGAGACTTCATATCTCTCAACTCGGGTATTTTCTTGAAATATTAACTTCAACTCCTGGAACATCCATATGATCCATGATGTTCAAAACGTCTTTGAAGTCCCGATTCTAAGTTGTTAAGCATGGTGCACTAAACTATCAAGTAGTCATCATATTGAGCTGTTAAGCACGGTGCATTAAGGACATAATTCTTCTGTGCAGCAATGAGGATAAACCTCAGATCACGAATCCAATCCGCATCATTTCTACTAACATCTTTGAACTTAGTTTTCTCTAGGAACATATCAAAAATAAAACAGGCGAGCTAAACGTGAGCTATTGATCTACAACATAGATATGCTAATACCACCAGGACTAAGTTCATGATAAATTTAAGTTCAATTAATCATATTACTTAAGAACTCCCACTTAGAAAGACATCCCTCTAATCTTCTAAGTGATCACGTGATCCAAATCAACTAAGCCATAACCGACCATCACATGAAATGGAGTAGTTTTCAATGGTGAACATCACTATGTTGATCATATCTACTATATGATTCACGCTCGACCTTTTGGTCTTAGTGTTCCGAGGCCATATCTGCATATGCTAGGCTCGTCAAGTTTAACCTGAGTATTCTGCGTGTGCAAAACTGGCTTGCACCCGTTGTAGATGGACGTAGAGCTTATCACACCCGATCATCACGTGGTGTCTGGGCACGACGAACTTTGGCAACGGTGCATACTCAGGGAGAACACTTTTATCTTGAAATTTAGTGAGAGATCGTCTTATAATGCTACCGCCGAACTAAGCAAAATAAGACGTATAAAAGATAAACATCACATGCAATCATAATATGTGACATGATATGGCCATCATCATCTTGTGCCTTTGATCTCCATCTCCAAAGCATCGTCATGATCTCCATCGTCACCGTCATGACACCATGATCTCCATCATCTTGATCTATATCAATGTGTCGTCACATGGTCGTCTCGCCAACTATTTCTCTTGCAACTATTGCTATCGCATAGAGATAAAGTAAAGCAATTATTTGGCGCTTGCATCTTATGCAATAGAGAGACAACCATAAGGCTTTTGCCAGTTGCCGATAACTTCAAGAAAACATGATCATCTCATACAACAACTTATATCTCATCACTTCTTGACCATATCATATCACAACATGCCCTGCAAAAACAAGGTAGACGTCCTCTACTTTGTTGTTACAAGTTTTACGTGGATGTTATGGGCTTAGCAAGAACCGTTCTTACCTACGCATCAAAACCACAACGATAGTTTGTCAAGTTGGTGCTGTTTTAACCTTCGCAAGGACGGGGCGTAGGCACACTCGATTCAACTAAAGTTGGAAAAACTGACACCCGCCAGCCACCTGTGTGCAAAGCACGTCGGTAGAACCAGTCTCGTGTAAGCGTACGTGTAATGTCGGTCCGGGCCGCTTCATCCAACAATACTGCCGAACCAAAGTGTGACATGCTGGTAAGCAGTATGACTTATATCGCCCACAACTCACTTGTGTTCTACTCGTGCATATTACATCAACGCATAAAACCTGGGCTCGGATGCCACTGTTGGGGAACGTAGTAATTTCAAAATTTTCCTACGCACACGCAAGATCATGGTGATGCACAGCAACGAGAGGGGAGAGTGTTGTCTACGTACCCTCATAGACCGAAAGCGGAAGCGTTAGCACAACGCGGTTGATGTAGTCGTACGTCTTCACGATCCGACCGATCAAGTACCGAACGCACGGCACCTTCGAGTTCTGCACACGTTTAACTCGATGACGTCCCTCGAACTCCGATCCAGCCGAGTGTTGAGGGAGAGTTTCGTCAGCACGATGGCGTGGTGACGATGATGATGTTCTACCGACGCAGGGCTTCGCCTAAGCACCGCTACGATATGATCGAGGTGGATTATGGTGGAGGGGGGCACCGCACACGGCTAAGAGATCAAGAGATTAATTGTTGTGTCTATGGGGTGCCCCTGCCCCCGTATATAAAGGAGCAAGGGAGGGAGGTGGCCGGCCTAGGAGGAGGGCGCGCCAAGGGGGGAGTCCTACTCCCACCGGGAGTAGGACTCCTCCTTCCCTTGTTGGAGTAGGAGAGAAGGAAAGAGGGGGGAGGAACAAGGAAAAGTGGGCTGCACCCCTTGTCCAATTCGGACCAGAGGGGGGCGCGCGCCTCCTTCCTTTTGGCCTCTCTCCTCTATTCCCGTATGGCCCAATAAGGCCCATATACTCCCCGGCGAATTCCCGTAACTCTCCGGTACTCCGAAAAATACCCGAATCACTCGGAACCTTTCCGATGTCCGAATATAGTCGTCCAATATATCGATCTTTATGTCTCGACCATTTCGAGACTCCTCGTCATGTCCCCGATCTCATCCGGCACTCCGAACTCCTTCGGTACATCAAAACTCATAAACTCATAATATAACTGTCATCGAAACCTTAAGCGTGCGGACCCTACGGGTTCGAGAACAATGTAGACATGACCGAGACACGTCTCCGGTCAATAACCAATAGTGGAACCTGGATGCTCATATTGGCTCCCACATATTCTACGAAGATCTTTATCGGTCAGATGGCATAACAACATACGTTGTTCCCTTTGTCATCGGTATGTTACTTGCCCGAGATTCGATCGTCGGTATCTCAATACCTAGTTCAATCTCGTTACCGGCAAGTCTCTTTACTCGTTCCGTAATACATCATCCTGTAACTAACTCATTAGTTGCAATGCTTGCAAGGCTTAAGTGATGTGCATTACCGAGAGGGCCCGGAGATACCTCTCCGACAATCGGAGTGACAAATCCTAATCACAAAATACGCCAACCCAACAAGTACCTTCGGAGACACCTGTAGAGCACCTTTATAATCACCTAGTTACGTTGTGACGTTTGGTAGCACACAAAGTGTTTGTCTGGTAAAAGGGAGTTGCATAATCTCATAGTCATAGGAACATGTATAAGTCATGAAGAAAGCAATAGCGACAAACTAAACGATCAAGTGCTATGCTAACGGAATGGGTCAAGTCAATCACATCATTCTCCTGATGATGTGATCCCGTTAATCAAATGACAACTCATGTCTATGGTTAGGAAACATAACCATCTTTGATCAACGAGCTAGTCAAGTAGAGGCATACTAGTGACACTCTGTTTGTCTATGTATTCACACATGTATTATGTTTCCGGTTAATACAATTCTAGCATGAATAATAAACATTTATCATGATATAAGGAAATAAATAATAACTTTATTATTGCCTCTAGGGCATATTTCCTTCAGTCTCCCACTTGCATTAGAGTCAATAATCTAGTTCACATCACCATGTGATTAACACCCATAGTTCACATCGACATGTGACCAACACCCAAAGGGTTTACTAGAGTCAATAATCTAGTTCACATCGCTATGTGATTAACACCCAAAGAGTACTAAGGTGTGATCATGTTTTGCTTGTGAGAGAAGTTTAGTCAACGGGTCTGCCACATTCAGATCCGTACGTATTTTGCAAATTTCTATGTCAACAATGCTCTGCATGGAGCTACTCTAGCTAATTGCTCCCACTTTCAATATGTATCCAGATTGAGACTTAGAGTCATCTGGATCAGTGTCAAAACTTGCACCGACGTAACCCTTTATGACGAACCTTTTGTCACCTCCATAATCGAGAAACGTATCCTTATTCCACTAAGGATAATTTTGACCAATGTCCAGTGATCTACTCCTAGATCACTATTGTACTCCCTTGCCAAACTCAGGGCAGGGTATACAATAGGTCTGGTACACAGCATGGCATACTTTATAGAACATATGGCTGAGGCATAGGGAATGACTTTCATTCTCTCTCTATCTTCTGCCGTGGTCGGGTTTTGAGTCTTACTCAACTTCACACCTTGTAACACAGGCAAGAACTCCTTTTTGACTGTTCCATTTTGAACTACTTCAAAAAAATTGTCAAGGTTTGTACTCATTGAAAAACTTATCAAGCGTCTTGATCTATCTCTATAGATCTTGATGCTCAATATGTAAGCAGCTTCACCGAGGTCTTTCTTTGAAAAACTCCTTTCAAACATTCCTTTATGCTTTGCAGAATAATTCTACATTATCTCCGATCAACAATATGTCATTCACATATACTTATAAGAAATGTTGTAATGCTCCCACTCACTTTCTTGTAAATACAGGCTTCACCGCAAGTCTGTATAAAACTATATGCTTTGATCAACTTATCAAAGCATTTATTCCAACTCCGAGATGCTTGCACCAGTCCATAGATGGATCGGTGGAGCTTGCATATTTTGTTAGTACCTTTAGGATTGACAAAACCTTCTGGTTGCATCATATACAACTCTTCTTTAATAAATCCATTAAGGAATGTAGTTTGTTTTATCCATTTGACAGATTTCATAAAATGCGTCAATTGCTAACATGATTCGGACAGACTTAAGCATAGATACGAGTGAGAAACTCTCATCGTAGTCAACACCTTCAACTTGTCAAAAACCTTTTTGTGACAATTCTAGCTTTGTAGATAGTAACACTACTATCAGCGTCCGTCTTCCTCTTGAAGATCCATTTAATCTCAATGGCTCGCCGATCAATGGGCAAGTCAATCAAAGTCCATACTTTGTTCTCATACATGGATCTCATCTCAGATTTCATGGCCTCAAGCCATTTCGCGGAATCTGGGCTCATCATCGCTTCCTCATAGTTCGTAGGCTCATCATGGTCAAGTAACATGACCTCCAGAACAGGATTACCATACCACTCTGGTGCGGATCTCACTCTGGTTTACCTACGAGGTTCGGTAGTAACTTGATCTGAAGTTACATGATCATCATCATTAGCTTCCTCACTAATTGGTGTAGTAGTCACAGGAACAGATTTCTGTGATGAACTACTTTCCAATAAGGGAGCAGGTACAGTTACCTCATCAAGTCCTACTTTTCTCCCACTCACTTATTTCGAGAGAAACTCCTTCTCTAGAAAGGATCCATTCTCAGCAATGAATATCTTGCCTTCAGATCTGTGATAGAAGGTGTACCCAACATTTTCTATTGGGTATCCTATGAAGACGCACTTCTCCGATTTGGGTTTGAGCTTATCAAGTTGAAACTTTTTCACATAAGCATTGCAACCTCAAACTTTAAGAAATGACAGCTTAGGTTTCTTGCCAAACCATAGTTCATACGGTGTCGTCTCAACGGATTTAGATGGTGCCCTATTTAACGTGAATGTAGCTGTCTCTAATGCATAACCCCAAAACGATAGTGGTAAATTGGTAAGAGACATCATAGATCGCACCATATCTAATAAAGTACGGTTACGACGTTCGGACACACCATTACACTGTGGTGTTCCAGGTGGCGTGACTAGTGAAACTATTTCACATTGTTTTAACTGAAGGCCAAACTCGTAACTCAAATATTTTACTTCTGCGATCATATCGTAGAAACTTTTATTTTTGTTACGATGATTCTCCACTTCACTCCGAAATTCTTTGAATTTTTCAAATGTTTCAGACATGTGTTTCATCAAGTAGATATACTCATATCTGCTCAAATCATCTGTGAGGATCATAAAGTAATGATACCTTCCGCGAGCCTCAATATTCATCGGACCACATACATCAGTATGTATGATTTCCAACAAATCTGTTGTTCGCTCCATTGTTCCGGAGAACGGAGTCTTAGTCATCTTGCCCATGAGGCATGGTTCGCAAGCATCAGCTGATTCATAATCAAGTGATTCCAAAAGCCCATCAGCATGGAGTTTTTTCATGCGCTTTATACCAATATGACCCAAACGGCAGTGCCACAAATAAGTTGCACTATCATTATTAACTTTGCATCTTTTGGCTTCAATATTATGAATATGTGTATCACTACGACCGAGATCCAACAAACCAATTTCATTGGGTGTATAACCATAGAAGGTTTTATTCATGTAAACAGAACAACAATTATTCTCTGATTTTAAATGAATAACCGTATTGCAATAAACATGATCAAATCATATTCATTCTCAACGCAAACGCAAAATAACATTTATTTAGGTTTAACACTAATCCCGAAAGTATAGGGAGTGTACGATGATGATCATATCAATTTTGGAACCATTTCCAATACACATCGTCACTTCATCCTTAACTAGTCTCTGTTCATTCTGCAACTCCCGTTTTGAGCTACTATTCTTAGCAACTAAACCAGTATCAAATACCGAGGGGTAGCTACGAACACTAGTAAAATACACATCAATAATCTGTATATCAAATATACCTTTGGTCACTTTTCCATCCTTCTTATCCGCCAAATACTTGGGGCAGTTCCGCTTCCAGTGACCAGTCCCTTTGCAGTAGAAGCACTTAGTCTTAGGCTTAGGACCAGACTTGGGCTTCTTCACTTGAGCAGCAACTTGCTTGCCGTTCTTCTTGAAGTTCCCTTTCTTTTCCTTTGCCCTTTTCTTGAAACTGGTGGTCTTGTTAATCATCAACACTTGATGCTCTTTCTTGATTTCTACCTTCATCGATTTCATCGTCATGAAAAGCTCGGGAATCGTTTTCATCATCCCTTGCATATTATAGTTCATCACGAAGTTCTACTAACTTGGTGATGGTGACTAGAGAATTTTGTCAATCACTATTTTATCTGGAAGATTAACTCCCACTTGATTCAAGCGATTGTAGTACCCAGACAATCTGAACACATGCTCACTGCTTGAGCTATTCTCCTCCATCTTTTAGCTATAGAACTTGTTGGAGACTTCATATCTCTCAACTCGAGTATTTTCTTGAAATATTAACTTCAACTCCTGGAACATCCATATGATCCATGATGTTCAAAACGTCTTTGAAGTCCCGATTCTAAGTTGTTAAGCATGGTGCACTAAACTATCAAGTAGTCATCATATTGAGCTGTTAAGCACGGTGCATTAAGGACATAATTCTTCTGTGCAGCAATGAGGATAAACCTCAGATCACGAATCCAATCCGCATCATTTCTACTAACATCTTTGAACTTAGTTTTCTCTAGGAACATATCAAAAATAAAACAGGCGAGCTAAACGCGAGTTATTGATCTACAACATAGATATGCTAATACCACCAGGACTAAGTTCATGATAAATTTAAGTTCAATTAATCATATTACTTAAGAACTCCCACTTAGAAAGACATCCCTCTAATCTTCTAAGTGATCACGTGATCCAAATCAACTAAGCCATAACCGACCATCACATGAAATGGAGTAGTTTTCAATGGTGAACATCACTATGTTGATCATATCTACTATATGATTCACGCTCGACCTTTTGGTCTTAGTGTTCCGAGGCCATATCTGCATATGCTAGGCTCGTCAAGTTTAACCTGAGTATTCTGCGTGTGCAAAACTGGCTTGCACCCGTTGTAGATGGACGTAGAGCTTATCACACCCGATCATCACGTGGTGTCTGGGCACGACGAACTTTGGCAACGGTGCATACTCAGGGAGAACACTTTTATCTTGAAATTTAGTGAGAGATCATCTTATAATGCTACCGCCGAACTAAGCAAAATAAGACGTATAAAAGATAAACATCACATGCAATCATAATATGTGACATGATATGGCCATCATCATCTTGTGCCTTTGATCTCCATCTCCAAAGCATCGTCATGATCTCCATCGTCACCGTCATGACACCATGATCTCCATCATCTTGATCTATATCATTGTGTCGTCACATGGTCGTCTCGCCAACTATTTCTCTTGCAACTATTGCTATCGCATAGAGATAAAGTAAAGCAATTATTTGGCGCTTGCATCTTATGCAATAGAGAGACAACCATAAGGCTTTTGCCAGTTGCCGATAACTTCAAGAAAACATGATCATCTCATACAACAACTTATATCTCATCACTTCTTGACCATATCATATCACAACATGCCCTGCAAAAACAAGGTAGACGTCCTCTACTTTGTTGTTGCAAGTTTTACGTGGCTGTTATGGGCTTAGCAAGAACCGTTCTTACCTACGCATCAAAACCACAACGATAGTTTGTCAAGTTGGTGCTGTTTTAACCTTCGCAAGGACCGGGCGTAGCCACACTCGATTCAACTAAAGTTGGAGAAACTGACACCCGCCAGCCACCTGTGTGCAAAGCACGTCGGTAGAACCAGTCTCGCGTAAGCGTACGTGTAATGTCGGTCCGGGCCGCTTCATCCAACAATACCGCCGAACCAAAGTGTGACATGCTGGTAAGCAGTATGACTTATATCGCCCACAACTCACTTGTGTTCTACTCGTGCATATTACATCAACGCATAAAACCTGGGCTCGGATGCCACTGTTGGGGAACGTAGTAATTTCAAAATTTTCCTACGCACACGCAAGATCATGGTGATGCACAGCAACGAGAGGGGAGAGTGTTGTCTACGTACCGTCGTAGACCGAAAGCGGAAGCGTTAGCACAACGCGGTTGATGTAGTCGTACGTCTTCACGATCCGACCGATCAAGTACCGAACGCACGGCACCTCCGAGTTCTGCACACGTTCAACTCGATGAGGTCCCTCGAACTCCGATCCAGCCGAGTGTTGAGGGAGAGTTTCGTCAGCACGATGGCGTGGTGACGATGATGATGTTCTACCGACGCAGGGCTTCGCCTAGGCACCGCTACGATATGATCGTGGTGGATTATGGTGGAGGGGGGCACCGCACACGGCTAAGAGATCAAGAGATTAATTGTTGTGTCTACGGGGTGCCCCCTGCCCCCGTATATAAAGGAGCAAGGGAGGGAGGCGGCCGGCCTAGGAGGTGGGCGTGCCAAGGGGGGAGTCCTACTCCCACCGGGAGTAGGACTCCTCCTTCCCTTGTTGGAGTAGGAGAGAAGGAAAGAGGGGGGAGGAACAAGGAAAAGTGGGCTGCACCCCTTGTCCAATTCGGACCAGAGGGGGGCGCGCGCCTCCTTCCTTTTGGCCTCTCTCCTCTATTCCCGTATGGCCCAATAAGGCCCATATACTCCCCGGCGAATTCCCGTAACTCTCCGGTACTCCGAAAAATACCCGAATCACTCGGAACCTTTCCGATGTCCGAATATAGTCGTCCAATATATCGAAATGGGTCAAGTCAATCACATCATTCTCCTGATGATGTGATCCCGTTAATCAAATGACAACTCATGTCTATGGTTAGGAAACATAACCATCTTTGATCAACGAGCTAGTCAAGTAGAGGCATACTAGTGACACTCTGTTTGTCTATGTATTCACACATGTATTATGTTTCCGGTTAATACAATTCTAGCATGAATAATAAACATTTATCATGATATAAGGAAATAAATAATAACTTTATTATTGCCTCTAGGGCATATTTCCTTCAGTCTCCCACTTGCATTAGAGTCAATAATCTAGTTCACATCACCATGTGATTAACACCCATAGTTCCCATCGACATGTGACCAACACCCAAAGGGTTTACTAGAGTCAATAATCTAGTTCACATCGCTATGTGATTAACACCCAAAGAGTACTAAGGTGTGATCATGTTTTGCTTGTGAGAGAAGTTTAGTCAACGGGTCTGCCACATTCAGATCCGTACGTATTTTGCAAATTTCTATGTCAACAATGCTCTGCATGGAGCTACTCTAGCTAATTGCTCCCACTTTCGATATGTATCCAGATTGAGACTTAGAGTCATCTGGATCAGTGTCAAAACTTGCATCGACGTAACCCTTTACGACGAACCTTTTGTCACCTCCATAATCGAGAAACGTATCCTTATTCCACTAAGGATAATTTTGACCAATGTCCAGTGATCTACTCCTAGATCACTATTGTACTCCCTTGCCAAACTCAGGGCAGGGTATACAATAGGTCTGGTACACAGCATGGCATACTTTATAGAACATATGGTTGAGGCATAGGGAATGACTTTCATTCTCTCTCTATCTTCTGCCGTGGTCGGGTTTTGAGTCTTACTCAACTTCACACCTTGTAACACAGGCAAGAACTCCTTTTTGACTGTTCCATTTTGATCTACTTCAAAAAAATTGTCAAGGTTTGTACTCATTGAAAAACTTATCAAGCGTCTTGCTCTATCTCTATAGATCTTGATGCTCAATATGTAAGCAGCTTCACCGAGGTCTTTCTTTGAAAAACTCCTTTCAAACATTCCTTTATGCTTTGCAGAATAATTCTACATTATCTCCGATCAACAATATGTCATTCACATATACTTATCAGAAATGTTGTAATGCTCCCACTCACTTTCTTGTAAATACAGGCTTCACCGCAAGTCTGTATAAAACTATATGCTTTGATCAACTTATCAAAGCATTTATTCCAACTCCGAGATGCTTGCACCAGTCCATAGATGGATCGGTGGAGCTTGCATATTTTGTTAGTACCTTTAGGATTGACAAAACCTTCTGGTTGCATCATATACAACTCTTCTTTAATAAATCCATTAAGGAATGTAGTTTCGTTTATCCATTTGACAGATTTCATGAAATGCGGCAATTGCTAACATGATTCGGACAGACTTAAGCATAGATACGAGTGAGAAACTCTCATCGTAGTCAACACCTTCAACTTGTCGAAAACCTTTTTGTGACAATTCTAGCTTTGTAGATAGTAACACTACTATCAGTGTCCGTCTTCCTTTTGAAGATCCATTTAATCTCAATGGCTCGCCGGTCAATGGGCAAGTCAATCAAAGTCCATACTTTGTTCTCATACATGGATCTCATCTCAGATTTCATGGCCTCAAGCCATTTCGCGGAATCTGGGCTCATCATCGCTTCCTCATAGTTCGTAGGCTCATCATGGTCAAGTAACATGACCTCCAGAACAGGATTACCATACCACTCTGGTGCGGATCTCACTCTGGTTTACCTACGAGGTTCGGTAGTAACTTGATCTGAAGTTACATGATCATCATCATTAGCTTCCTCACTAATTGGTGTAGTAGTCACAGGAACAGATTTCTGTGATGAACTACTTTCCAATAAGGGAGCAGGTACAGTTACCTCATCAAGTCCTACTTTTCTCCCACTCACTTATTTCGAGAGAAACTCCTTCTCTAGAAAGGATCCATTCTCAGCAATGAATATCTTGCCTTCAGATCTGTGATAGAAGGTGTACCCAACATTTTCTATTGGGTATCCTATGAAGACGCACTTCTCCGATTTGGGTTTGAGCTTATCAAGTTGAAACTTTTTCACATAAGCATTGCAACCTCAAACTTTAAGAAATGACAGCTTAGGTTTCTTGCCAAACCATAGTTCATACGGTGTCGTCTCAACGGATTTAGATGGTGCCCTATTTAACGTGAATGTAGCTGTCTCTAATGCATAACCCCAAAACGATAGTGGTAAATTGGTAAGAGACATCATAGATCGCACCATATCTAATAAAGTACGGTTACGACGTTCGGACACACCATTACACTGTGGTGTTCCAGGTGGCGTGACTAGTGAAACTATTTCACATTGTTTTAACTGAAGGCCAAACTCGTAACTCAAATATTTTACTTCTGCGATCATATCGTAGAAACTTTTATTTTTGTTACGATGATTCTCCACTTCACTCCGAAATTCTTTGAATTTTTCAAATGTTTCAGACATGTGTTTCATCAAGTAGATATACTCATATCTGCTCAAATCATCTGTGAGGATCATAAAGTAATGATACCTTCCGCGAGCCTCAATATTCTATGAAGATCTTTATCGGTCAGACGACATAACAACATACGTTGTTCCCTTTGTCATCGGTATGTTACTTGCCCGAGATTCGATCGTCGGTATCTCAATACCTAGTTCAATCTCGTTACCGGCAAGTCTCTTTACTCGTTCCGTAATACATCATCCTGTAACTAACTCATTAGTTGCAATGCTTGCAAGGCTTAAGTGATGTGCATTACCGAGAGGGCCCGGAGATACCTCTCCGACAATCGGAGTGACAAATCCTAATCTCGAAATACGCCAACCCAACAAGTACCTTCGGAGACACCTGTAGAGCACCTTTATAATCACCTAGTTACGTTGTGACGTTTGGTAGCACACAAAGTGTTCGTCTGGTAAACGGGAGTTGCATAATCTCATAGTCATAGGAACATGTATAAGTCATGAAGAAAGCAATAGCAACAAACTAAACGATCAAGTGCTATGCTAACGGAATGGGTCAAGTCAATCACATCATTCTCCTGATGATGTGATCCCGTTAATCAAATGACAACTCATGTCTATGGTTAGGAAATATAACCATCTTTGATCAACGAGCTAGTCAAGTAGAGGCATACTAGTGACACTCTGTTTGTCTATGTATTCACACATGTATTATGTTTCCGATTAATACAATTCTAGCATGAATAATAAACATTTATCATGATATAAGGAAATAAATAATAACTTTATTATTGCCTCTAGGGCATATTTCCTTCAGATGGGACACGTAATTAATAAGCTAAACCAGCGTGTTGGTGTTACTAAATCAGCCTTACCCAGTACTGCCATCTCTTCTTCTTCCTCCTCTCTTCCCCATCGTCGGCCACACACCATTTACCCCCTCTCACTGCTCGCCCGCCCGCGCCATCTTCCTTGGTAGCTCGCGCGTACCATATCCCCCCGCTCACTGCTCGCCCACACGAGGAGAAGCTTCTGCGCTCGCCCGCCCAAATCCACTTCCCCGCTGGCTCGCAGGCACCAAAAACCCCAATGGCAGAACCGACTGACACGCAGAGCCGCAATTGGAATTCCCTCCCCGATGTTCTCTTGGAGCAGATCTGTAGTCGTATGGACCTACTCAGCACCGTCCGTCTGGCCGCATGCTCGGTGTCTTTGTAATGTCTACTCTTCTTCAACCGGCCGGCTCTTTTCAAGACACCCTACTTGCTGATGTCCGATCCTCGCAGGTGGCCCAGACACCGACTTGACGATCCTACGGAGGTTGCCGTGGTGCCCCTCGACATGCTACCACTACCCGTCCACCTGTCCTTCATGCGCGGCCACTACTGGGTGGGCATAAAGGCCAACTGAATCGTCCTCATCCACCACACCGGTAATCTGTGGCGTCTCGTGGATATCTACACCCAGCGAGAGATCACCCTTCCATCGTTGGATACCGCCGCCATCGAGCCTCGCGGCCCGCCGGACACTCCTGCCTACTACGCACGAGACGCATCAAGCTTTTGGCTCGACCTCTGTTTGCAGAAAGTTGTAATCTGCGAAGTGCCCACAGCATCAGAAGACTACATGGATTACAAGCTCATTGCCTTGTTCAACATGGGATTAGTCTATCTGGAATCCGGTCACCATACATGGTTATGGCTCATCATCAATCCTGTTGAGGCAACATTTTTGTCTGATGCTATAGTGCACGATGGCATCGTTTACGCGGTCGACGCACAGATTGGCTGCTTATATTGGTGGAATCTATCATCGTGTAATTGTTTTATCTCATCTCATATTTACCTTATGAATACTACTGCCTGTTCATTTGTTACAAATTTAGAATGCATAGCATGTCTATAACCACATCATTGCTATATGTTCCTCTCATTTCCTAGATTTTTATGACCACACATGTTATTGTTAGAGTTGATATGAGAACAATTGGCATCTAATGATTGTTAGAATACATATTATGAGCATAACATCATGATTGCTATATGTTACTCTCGTTTACAAGATTTTTATAACAACGCATTTTATTGCTTAGAGTTGATATGAGAATAGTAGTAGTAAGTGCTATGGTAGAATATGAGTAGGCGCTGTCATAGCTGTTTTCCTCTCATTGTTGCATGATGTTTGAACCATGACATATTGCTAGAATATGAAAGCCATTGGCTTATTTTTTTAACTTTGGGTATGATTATGACCACGACATTGCAATTCTCTGTCTATGATATGTGTCACTGTTATAATAATCTTAATTCCACACATACTCTAAACATGATTGTTTATTTTTGTCCTTTTGGTCTCCAATTTGAATTGTTGCAGCAGATGCAAATGCGCTGGCCTTCATGATTCTAGGACCTGGAATCATACCAGCCGATGGGTGGTGGTTTATCGCTCGTTCACCTGACGGCGGTCATTTGATGCTCATTCGCACGTACCGAATTGACCAAACCATTACATCAAACCACATGCAGTACAATGCGTGGGGCGTTCGTGACATTGATGGCTATGGCTGCTTCGTGTTCGAGAAAGATCCCAGCTCCGTTGGGCCAGGCGTATTCAACTGGAGGCGGGTTTATAGCCTCGTCAACCACTCCTTGTTCCTGAGGCTCAATTATCCGATCATCCAACCAATCATCGATCATATCACCGGCGATGATTACTGTGCTATGCAACTTCCATTCGTGAGGGGGGTTGTGTTTACACATCATACCATGGGTTTCATGAATCACCATATCCAGAGATTCGTCGACACAGCTTGTTGCCAGATAATCTTCAGTGTGTGAAAGGCATCAAGCTTCCATGCGATGGATGGCTTTTGCAAACCCGACATGCGACGATGTGGTTCATGCCAACAACAAATATGCACAACTTGATTCGTGTTGATATCTAGACTGAGCCATGTATTCTGCTGCTGTAGCACGGCCCTCTTTTGTTGGATATTATGTACTGTTGTTAGTTTGAAGCACTCCTCTGGTTTGAAGGATAGATACCTTCCTGGGATCAAGTGCATCCTAACTCACGTGCGTAGGATGTACTGATAATGATGATGGAGATGCTGTGCAAAAGCCATATATATATATATATATATATATATAGCAGTTAGGCTTCAAGTGTGTACTTGTTAGTTAAACCTATGTATAAATTGTGACACTAAATACGACTAGTAAGTACTCCAGTAAAGTAGCAGTACTAGTATATGTCGGTCAAATTATTCATCATGTCCACACATTGAATTGACGTGACAACACGCTGCGCGTGAGGTGACACAAGAATCCCGCTGGCGTGTTCGGGTATTTTGGACTTCAGATTTGGAGTACCACTTATCTGTCGAAATCTTTCATCATTCACTTAAAACAGTCGGTTGATCATACATTGAGTACCATATAACTGGAATTACCGATGCAAGTCGAAGAAGGATTGGTCGGTGCTGCCGGATGGCGTCAAGTTCGATCCCACGGATCAGGAGCTGATCGAGCACCTTGAGGCCAAAGTGAGTGCTGACAGCGCGAGATTTCAGTCTCTCATCGATTTGTTCATACCAACCATCGACAGCGAGTACGGCATATGCTACACCCAACCTGAGAAACTTCCAGGTAAGACACCGATCGGACGTCTACTTGCACAAACATATTCCTTTATTTATAGCTCTATTTTTCTTTTTAGACGCAGACCTAGTGAAGCAATTAGAATTTGACAGTTAATAAAAAGTGAAACAAGTGACTGCAACATGCCAAAGATGTTATGAAAATGGCAACTAGGTACACTAAAACCTGTATTCCACAATACTGCAGGTATCACACTGAGTGGCCTAAGGAAGCATTTCTTCCAGCGCAATTCCAGGGCGTTCAAAAGGGGCACGTGGACACGTCGCAAAATACAGTCGGAGTGCGGCATGCACACGATGTGGCACAAGACCGGCAATACCTTGCCGGTGATGGTCAACGGCCAGCAGACGGGCAGCAAAAAAGGTTCTGGTGCTGCACACCAACAAGAACTTCGACCAGCAGAGGACCAACTGGGTGATGCACCAGTACCACCTCGGGGACCTGGAGCAAGAGAAGGAGCGGGAGCTGGTCCTCTACAAGATTTTCTACCAGACAAACACTAGGGCCAGGAGTAAAAAGATTATAGGTTAGTTTGGTATTGGTAGTTGTACTACCTTGTCGTCCGCAAGTTGATCAACCCACACTAGGACCTGCATGCACTTATTATCACGATAAAAAAACAATATCCGTGCTGCATCCCACTTATCAGTCTGTACTTGCAGAATTCTCTCGTTTATTGAGCACATATATTGTTTTTTCAGGTCGAGCAAGTTTCAACTGGGCTGTAGACTGCCCAGGGTTGGTTTTGTTTTTAATAGGCCCAGCCCGTGACGACAACGGGGCACAAAGATCCAGCAGGTATCTACTGGCCTCTGGCCCGCCAGCGTTAGTTATATTTTGTCTTATAACATCCGCAGGCAGTTTTTTTTACTGAATCAAACACACAGCCCAGTTCTATTATCCTATTGAAACGCATGTCCTACATACGTTTTCTAATCTCTACCTATAGTTTTACTAGTTCATATACACGTATCATTATATTGAAAACACATAAAATTCCCTTTTCATATTTACATCCTTATTTTTGTTGTTTTTTTCCACCCAGCGCTGATTTTTTACCACTGGTTTTTCCTTAAACCAACTCAATTGTCCCACGTCTTATTTGCTTACAAAAACAAAACGATTTTTTTGGCAAATCAATAAGTTCTTAAAAAAAATTATCATTTCGGGATTACAACAGTTCGGACTCCACCGAAATATGCAAAATAAGGTTGAACTTTTTGACCGTGGTCCTGGGCAGAAAATAGGTTGTAATAAATTACTTAAGAATTAGCAAATGTGCTGCAAATTATAAAAAATTAGCAAATGGGCTTTATGTTGTCTGCCACAGATTTGGAGGCTGACTTATGGGCCTACTAAGTTCATGCGTACACAAGGTTTCTCAAAAAAAAACTTAGTCAACAATCGACTCTACCAGCGTCAGACCGTTAGATGTCAATCTAACGGCAATCGTGCTTCTTCAATCTCTGATCTTCCTGCCCCAGCCGTCCAAACCAGTGCCATCGGAACCGCCTGCTCCCGCCTCCCGTGGCCGGCAGTGCTACCAGGCAGGCCTCACGGCCCCATCATACTCGCATCCCTGGCCTATCTATCCCTCTACTCACCCACACCTCCTCTTATTTTCTGGCGATGGCAGCCGAACCAGTCAACCCTCGTACTCTCCACCGCGTGGGCAGCCACTGTCGTGTCTTCCCCGGCTCCGTGTCGTTCCCTTCGTCGGCCTCACTGTCGTCCACCGCCCTGGTACTCTCGGCGCGGCGTGGTCAACGATGTCCATCCAACAGCTGTAGTGCCTTTCCAACCTCTGGTCTTCTTGTCCCATCCGCCCAAATCAGCGCCGGTCGTGCCGCATGCTCTTGCCTCCTGTGGCTGGCTGTGCTGCCGCGGAGGCCTCACCGTCCCCATACTACTCCCACCACTAGTCAGGCCATCCCTCCACTCACCCACTCCCCCTATTGTTCTGCGGAGACGGCAGCCTCACACCGCAGCCGAACCAGTGAACCCTCGTACTCCTCTCCACGTGGGCATCCACTGTCACGTCTTCCCCGGCTCCGCGTCGTCCCCTTCCTAGGCCTCGCCGTCGTCCACCGCCATGGTGCTCTTGGCACAGCGTGGTCAATGTGGTCAATGACCGACTTCCATCGGAAGAGTACTGTACGTGGGGAGGCTGACAGCTGGGTCCACGGCAGCCGCAAGGAAGTGCCTCCTTATTACGCGCAAAATAATTATTCCTCCACCTGACAGCACGGACCCACCGGACGGGCCACCAGTATTTCACGGAAAAAATGTTTCCCCCCTGACTGCTGGGACCCACCAGACGGGCCACCGTATTTCGTGAAAAAAAATGTTTGCCCCTGAATGCTGGGACCCATCGGGCGGACCACCGTATTTTGCGAAAAAATGCCCCCCCCCCCCGCTGTCAGCTCGGACCCACCAGAAGTGCCTCCTTATTATGCATAGAAAAATGAATACTCCCCCTGCTAGCTGGGACCCACCATGGTGGGAGGCTGACTTGTGGGCCTACTAAGTTGACGGGGACGGAGGGCTTTGTCAACTTAGTCAATATGAACGATTCTAGCTCCATTGACCGTACGATGTCCATCGAACGGCCGTCGTGCTTCTTCAATATCTGCTCTTCCTGCTCCAGCCGCTCAAACAAGCACCGGCGGGACTGCCTGCTCCCTCCTCCCTGCGGCGGGCTATGCTGCCGCGCAGGCCTCACTGCCCCATCGTACTCCCATCACTGGCCTAGCCATCCCTCTACTCACCCACACCTGCTGTTATTCTCCGGCGACGGCAGACGAACTAGTAAACCCTCGTACAATCGTACTCCCTTCTGCGTGGGGAACAACTACCAAGACTTCCCTGCCTCCGTGTCGTTCCCTTCCTAGGCCTCGCCATCGTCCACCGCCCTGGTGCTCTCGGCGCGGCCTGGTCAACGTGGTCAATGACCGACATGCATCTGAAGTGGACTGTACATGGAGAGGCCGACAGTTGGGTCCACGGCTGCATGCAAGGAAACGCCTCCTTATTACGCGCAAAATAATGATTCCTTCACCTGACATCAGGGACCCACCGAAAGGGCCTCTGTATTTCATGAAAAAAAATGTTACCGCCACTGACAGCTCGGACCCACCAGCTATATCTCCGCATGTAAGGAAATGCCTCCTTATTACGCACAAAAAAGTGAATACTCCCCCTGTTAGCTGGGACCCAGTATAGTGGCAGGCTGACTTGTGGGCCTACTAAGTTGACGGGGACGGAGGGCTTTATCAACTTAGTCAATATGCACGATTCTAGCTCCAGTGACCGTACGATGTCCATCCAACGACCGTAGTGCTTCTTCAACCTCTGGTCTTCTTGCTCCAGCCGCACAAACCAGCGCCGGTCGTGCCTCGTGCTCCTGCCTCCCGTGGCCGGCTGCGATGCGACGGAGGCCTCACCGCCCCCTACTACTCCCACCGATGGCTAGGCCATCCCTCTACTCACCCACACCCCTGTTATTCTGTGGCGACGGCAGCCTCACACCGCAGTGAACCAGTGAACCCTCGTACTCCTCTACGCGTGGGCATCCACTGCCGCGTCTTCCCCGGCTCTGCGTCGTCCCCTTCCTAGGCCTCGTCGTCGTCCACTGCCATGGTGCTCTCGGCGCGTCGTGGTCAACGTGGTCAAGGAATGGCTTCCATCGGACGTGGACTGTACGTGGAGAGGCTGACAGCTAGGTACACGGCCGCAGCAAGGAAGTGCCTCCTTATTATGTGCAAAATAATTATTCCTCCACCTGACAGCGGGGACCCACCAGACGGGCCACCGCATTTCGCAAAAAAAATGTTTCCCCCCTGACTGCTGGGACCCACCAGCTACACCTTCGCACGCAAGAAAGTGCGTCCGGGCAAAAAAACGATTCGCCCCCCTGACTACTGGGACCCACCAGCTACATCTTCGCACGCAAGGAAGTGCCTGACAGTCGGGACCCACCTGGTCGAAGCGTACGTAGCGTTGTCATTCTGGTTGCAAACGTGTACGTACATACTGGTCGATGTAGAGGCGCGCACGTGTCGTAGTAAAGGCGCACACGTAGCATGTACACGTACGTACAGCGGCCAGGGTGCAAGAAACAAAATACGGCCACGTATGTGTACATACGGGCGGGGTCTCGAACGCCTACTCGCGCATACGTACGGCCAGGGCTCGTGTGCATAGCTGGGTCGGAACGGAGAAACACCGCCGTCGTCGTGTTCATGGGGAGACAACAGAATGCGTCGTGTTCATGGGGAGGCAACGGAATGCGTCGTGTTCATCGGGCGGCAACGGAACGCGTCGTGTTCATCGGGAGGCAACGGAATGCGTGGGAGCCAACTGGCTGGGTCGGAACGAAATGAGTGGTCGTGTTCATTGGGAGGGCTTGGACGGAACAGGCGATGGAAACGAGGCCTAGCGTACCGCAGAACGGAGGAAACGGACCTCCTACGGTCGAAATAGGGGTCCTGTTGATCGGGAGGGGTGTGGCGTACCGCAAAACGGAGGAAACGGACCTCCTACAGTCGAAACGGGGGTCCTGTTGATCGGGAGGGTATGGCATACCGCAAAACGGACGAAACGGACCTCCTACGGTCGAAACGTGGGTCCTGTTCATCGGGAGGGGTCTGGCGTACCGCAAAACGGGACTCCATGGGATATTGTTCATCTCCACCGTCGACCTTCTCCAGCCTCCACGGGCTACCGTCGACCTCCTCCAACCTTCACGGGCTCCTGTTCATCCAGCCTCCACCGCATGCTACTCCACCGGCTACTGTTCAACCACCCCTCCACCGTCTACTGTTCATCCAGCCCTCCACACCATGGGGTCCTGTTCAACCACCCCTCCACGGGCACCCCTCCACCGTCTACTGTTCATCCAGCCATCCACCACACCACGGGGTCTTGTTCATCCATAGGCAACGCCATCGCTCACTATTCATCCAACCCCCCCCTCAACGCTCACTGTTCATCCAATTGATCGGCTTCAGTTAGCAGCAGTAGCGAAGGAATCACTCGATCGGGTTCAGTTAACAGCCATCGATCGATCGCTCGGGTTCAGTAACGCGTAGCCTGCAGTGCAATCGCTCGGGTTCAGTTAGAGACCAACGCCTCACTCGGGTTCAGTTAGAGCCAACGCCTCGCACACACGTGTGTACGTGTACGAGAGAAACGCGCATCGCTCGGCCCCCGACCTCCCACCGTAACCGGGAACTCCCCGAAATTTTCCTCCCCCTCGCTTCTACCACGGTTTTTTCCATCATAGACGGCCCAAAGTGCAGCTGCGTCTCCGGCCCGCCCAGGACGAAAAGCCCATTTTCTGTCATGATGTTTTGTCATAGAAGTAGAATCCCACCACATCTATGATGATACCGGGTTTTTTCACAATTATCGTCATAGAAGTGTCATATGTATGACAGAAAAAAAAATCGTTCGACCCAAAATGTCGCGGATGTGTCTTTTTTTGTAGTGCATGGAAGATGTCGCCATCTCTTGGTTTTTATGTTGACAATGAAAGTATACTGCTCAAAATATTATTCACCTCTATTTCAAAACCGAGCTCTGGCACCTCTACAAATCCTTGCTTCCCTCTGCAAAGGGCCTATCTATTTACTTTCATGTTGAGTCATCATCCTCTTATTAATTAAAAAGGCACCAGTTGGAGAGCACCACTGTCATTTGCATTCATTATTGTTAGTTTACATTGAGTATGACTTGACTAGATCTCTTTTACCATGAATTACAATGTCTAGTCAGTCCTTGATCTTTAAAGGTGCTCTGCATTTATGTTTTGCGGTCTTAGAAAGGGCTAGCGAGATACCATCTTGTTATATCATATTATGATTGTTTTGAGAAAGTGTTGTCATCCGAGATTTATTATTATTGCTCGCTAGTTGATTATGCCATTTATATGAGTAAACTTGAGACCTAAGCATTATTGTGAATGTGGTCAGTTATAATCTTTGCTGAAAACTTGAATGCTGGCTTTACATATTTACAACAACAAGAGCAAACAGAGTTTGTAAAAGTTTTTCTTTATCACTTTCAATTTATCAACTAGATTGCTTGAGGATAAGCAAAGGTTTAACCTTGGGGGAGTTGATACGTCTCTGTGGTATCTACTTTTCCAAACACTTTTGCCCTTGTTTTGGACTCTAACTTGCATGATTTGAATGGAACTAACCCGGACTGACGCTATTTTCAGCAGAATTACCATGGTGTTATTTATGTGCAGAAACAAAAGTTCTCGGAATGACCTGAAACTTCACGGAACAACTTTTCAGAAATAATAAAAAATCCTTGCAAAAGATGAAGTCTAGGGGGCCCACCACCTGTCCACGAGGGTGGGGGGCGCGCCTGCCCCCCTAGGGCGCGCCCCCCCTACCTTGTGGGCCCCTTGGAGCTCCTCTGACCTCAACTTCAACTCTATATATTTGGTTTCGGGGAGAAAAAAATCAGAGAGAAGGATTCATCATGTTTTACCATACGGAGCCGCCGCCAAGCCCTAAAACCTCTCGGGAGGGCTGATCTGGAGTCCCGTTCGGGGCTCCGGAGAGGGGAATCCATCGCCATCGTCATCATCAACCATCCTCCATCACCAATTTCATGATGCTCACCGCCGTGCGTGAGTAATTCCATTGTAGGCTTGCTGGACGGTGATGGATTGGATGAGATTTATCATGTAATCGAGTTAGTTTTGTTAGGGTTTGATCCCTAGTATCCACTATGTTCTGAGATTGATGTTGCTATGACTTTGTTATGCTTTATGCTTGTCACTAGGGCCCGAGTGCCATGATTTCAGATCTGAACCTATTATGTTTTCATCAACATATGAGAGTTCTTGATCCTATCTTGCAAGTGTATACTCACCTATTATGTGTTATGATCCGTTAACCCCGAAGTGACAATAATCGGGATACTTACCGGTGATGACCATAGTTTGAGGAGTTCATGTATTCACTATTGCTAATGCTTTGTTCCGGTACTCTATTAAAAGGGAGGCCTTAGTATCCCTTAGTTTCCATTAGGACCCCGCTGCCACGGGAGTGTAGGACAAAAGATGTCATGCAAGTTCTTTTCCATAAGCACGTATGACTATATTCGAAACACATGCCTACATTACATTGATGAACTGGAGCTAGTTCTATGTAACCCTAGGTTATGACTGTTACATGATGAACCGCATCCAGCATAATTCTCCATCACCGATCCATTGCCTACGAGCTTTCCATATATTGTTCATCGCTTATTTACTTTTCCGTTGCTATCATTATCATCACTACAAAATACCAAAAACATTACTTTTGCTACCGTTACCACTACTATCACATTACTTTGCTACTAAATACTTTGCTGCAGATATTAAGTTTCCAGGTGTGGTTGAATTGACAACTCAGCTGCTAATACTTGAGAATATTCTTTGGCTCCCCTTGTGTCGAATCAATAAATTTGGGTTGAATACTCTACCCTCGAAAACTGTTGTGATCCCCTATACTTGTGGGTTATCATACACACCTTTTGAGAGGGACACACATTAATCGTGAATTTGTTAGAATACTCTATGTGCTTCACTTATATCTTTTGAAGTAGGCAGTTTGCCCTAGTGCTTCACTTATATCTTTTTACAGCACTGCGGTGGCTTTATTTTATAGAAATTGATGAACTCTCATGCTTCACTTATATTATTTTGAGAGTCTTAAACAACATGGTAATTTGCTTAGCTTATGAATTTAGTCCTAATATGATGGGCATCCAAGAGGGATATAGTAAAAACTTTCATATAAAGAGCATTTAATAGATGAGAAGTTTGATTCCTTGCATTTGTTTTGAGATATAAAGATGGTGATATTAGAGTCATGCTAGTGAGTAATTGTGGATTGGTAGAAATACTTGTGTTAAAGTTTGTGTTCCCGTAGCATGCACGTATGGTGAACCGTTATGTGATGAAGTTGGAGCATGATTTATTTTTTGATTGTCTTCCTAATGAGTGTCGGTCGGGGACGAGCGATGGTCTTTTCTTACCAATTTACCCCCCTAGGAGCATGCGTGTAGTACTTTGTTTCAATAGCTAATAAATTTTTGCAATAATTATGTGAGTTATTTATGACTAATTTGAGTCCATGGATTATACGCACTCTCACCCTTCCACCATTGCTAGTCTCTCTAGTACCGCGCAACTTTTGCCGATGCATTAAACCCACTATATACCTTTCCTCAAAACATCCACCATACCTACCTAGTATGGCATTTCCATAGCCATTCCGAGATATATTTCCATGCAACTTCCACTTATGTTTATTATGACACGCACCATCATTGTCATATTGCTTTGCATGATCATGTAGTTGGCATAGTATTTGTGGCAAGGCCACCGTTCATATTTTTTATACATGTCACTCTTGATCATAGCACATCCCGGTACACTGCCGTAGGCATTCATATAGAGTCATATCTTGTTCTAGTATCGAGTTGTAAGTAAATAAAAGTGTGATGATCATCATTATTATAGCATTGTCCCATGTGAGGAAAGGATGATGGAAGCTATGATTCGCTCACAAGTTGGGATGAGTCTTCTGACTTTACAAAAAATAAAAGAGGCCAAAAGAAGCCCAAACAAAAAAATGAGAAAAAATGAGAGAAAAGAGAGAAGGGACAATGTTACTATCCTTTTTCCACACTTGTGCTTCAAAGTAGCACCATGGTCTTCATGATAGAGAGTCTCCTATTTTGTCACTTTCATATACTAGTGGGAATTTTTCATTATAGAACTTGGCTTGTATATTCCAATGATGGGCTTCCTCAAATTGCCCTAGGTCTTCGTGAGCAAGCAAGTTGGATGCACACCCACTTAGTTTTATTTTGAGCTTTCATACACTTATAGCTCTAGTGCATCCATTGCATGACAATCCCTACTCACTTGCATCGATATCAATTGATGGGCATCTCCATAGCCTATTAATTTGCCTAGTTGATGTATGACTTTCTCCTTCTTCTTGTCTTCTCCACAACCACCATATTCTATTCCACCCATAGTGTTATATCCATGGCTCATGCTCATGTATTGCATGAAAGTTAAAAAAGTTTGAGAACACCAAAAGTATGAAACAATTGCTTGGCTTGTCATCGGGGTTGTGCATGATGAAATACTTTGTATGATGAAGATGGAGCATAGCCATACTATATGATTTTGTAGGGATAACTTTCTTTGGCCATGTTATTTTGAGAAGACATGATTGGTTTATTAGTATGCTTGAAGTATTATTGTTTTTATGTCAATATTAAACTTTTGTTTTGAATATGGATCTGAATATTCACACCACAATAAAGAGGATTACATTGATAAATATGTTAGGTAGCATTCCACATCAAAAATTCTGTTTTTATCAACCTACTTCAGGACGAGCAGGAATTAAGCTTGGGGATGCTTGATACGTCTCCAACGTATCTGTAATTTTTTATTGTTCCATGCTATTATATTATCTATTTTGGATGTTTTATATGCATTAATATGTTATTTTATATTATTTCCGGGACTAACTTATTAACCTAGTGCCAGTTTCTGTTTTTTCCTTGTTTTTGAGTTTTACAGAAAAGGAATATCAAACGGAGTCCAAACAGGATAAAACTTTAAGATGATTTTTCTTGGACTAGAATACATCCACAGAGCTTGGAGAGGGCGTCAGGAGATGGCCGAGGAGGCCACAAGCCTGCCAGGTGCGCCCCTAGGGGGGCGCCCTGAGGGCTTGTGGGCCCCTCGGGGGTCTCCCAACCCTAATTCTTGCACTATAAATTCCCAAATATTCCCAAACCACAAGAAACATCCACCAATATACTTTTTCGTCGCCGCAAGCCTCTGTTCCCGTGAGATCCAATCTTGGGTCTTTTCCAATGATCTGCCGGAGGGGGATTCGATCACGGAGGGCCTCTACATCAACCTTGCTGCCCTTCCGATGATGCGTGGGTAGTTTACCACAGACCTACGGGTCCATAGCTAGTAGCTAGATGGCTTTTTCTCTCTCTCTCTCTCTTTGATCTTCAATATAATGTTCTCCTCGATGTTCTTGGAGATCTATTCGATGTAATACTTTTTTGCGGTGTGTTTGTTGAGATCCGATGAATTGTGGATTTATGATCAGATTATCTATGAATATTATTTGAGTCTTCTCTGAACTCTTTTATGCATGATTAAGATATCTCTGTATTTCTCTTCGAACTATCGGTTTGGTTTGGCCAACTAGATTGGTTTTTATTGCAATGGGAGAGGTGCTTAGTTTTGGGTTCAATCTTGCGGTGTCCTCATCCAGTGACATGGTAGGGGTAGCGAGGCACATATTGTATTGTTGCCATCAAGGATAAAAATATGGGCTTTTCATCATATTGTTTGAGTTTATCCCTCTACATCATGTCATCTTAATTAAGGCGTTACTCCGTTCTTATGAACTTAATACTCTAGATGCATGGTGGATAGCGGTCGATGTGTGGAGTAATAGTAGTAGATGCAGGCAGGAGTCGGTCTACTTATCACAGATGTGATGCCTATATTCATGACCATTGCCTTAGATATCGTTATAACTTTGCACTTTTCTATCAATTGCTCAACAGTAATTTGTTCACCCACCATATGCTTTCTTCAAGAGAGAAGCCTCTAGTGAAACCTATGGCCCCCGGGTCTATTTTCCCTTATATATGTTCAAATCTATAAACCAAAAAATCCAAAAAATATCTTGCTGCAAATTATTTAGATTTATTTTAGTTTTCATTTTTATTTATCTTTTATACCTATCTCTATTAGATCTCACTCTTGTTCGAGACCGTGACGGGATTGACAACCCCTTTTTCGCGTTGAGTGCAAGTGTTTGTTAGTTTGTGCAGGTGCATAGATTGGAGACTTTCTTGTGCCTCCTACTGGATTGATACCTTGGTTCTTAACTGAGGGAAATACTTATCTCTACTTTGCTACATCACCCTTTCATCTTCAAGGGAAAATAAATGCAAGGTCAAGAAGTAGCAGTTCAATCTTGTGGTGTCCTCACCTCATGACAGAAGGGATAGCGAGTCACGTGTTTGTATTGTTGCTATTAAGGGTAAATGATGAGGTTCGATCATATTGATTGGTCTTACTTTGTCTACATTATGTCATCATGTTCCAATCATTACTTTGTTTGTTATGGACTTAATACCTTAAGATGCATGCTGGATAGCAGTCAATGGCTGGAGTAATAGTAGTAGATGCAGAATCGTTCCGTTCTACTTGTCACGGACATAATACCTATGTATTGATCATGCCATGATAACATCATAACTATGCATTTTTCTATCAATGGCCCAACACTAATTTGTTTACCCACCCTTGCTATATTCTTGAGAGAGATGCCTCTAGTGAAAGCTATGACCCTGGGTCCATTCACATCATATTGCTAAAACCCTAATTACTTTGCTACAATTTATTTTCTTTTATTTTGTTTTGCAGTTTACCTATCTACTACTATCAGAATTAATCCTTGCAATTAATGAGTACAATGGGATTGACAATCCTTTTGTGCGTTCGGTGCAAATATTTGTTTTTTGTGTGTGCAGGTGTTGTTTACCTTTGTTTTCATGAATCTCCTACTACTTCTCTACCGAGGGAAATACTTTATGCTACTTTACTACATCACCCTTCCTCTTCAGGGAAATCCCAACGCCTATCACAAGTAGCAGATCGTCGAAGAACAGAGGCTTGTTGCGGCGATAAAATTATTTTGGGTCTTGCTCCGAGGGTTTCTGGATATATGGGAATTTATAGCGTTCGAACTAGTTCGGACGGAGCCAAGGGGGGCCACAAGGCATCTGGGAGCGTCCTAACCCCCAGGGCACGCCCCCTGCCTTCTGGCTCCCTCGTGGAGCGTCTGGTCTTTTCTTGAAGCTTTCAGGGTCTCTTTTTGTCCAGAAAAAATCGTCAAAAAGTTTTATTGCGTTTGGACTTCGTTTGGTATAGATTTCCTTGAAAACAAAAAAAACAGAAATCAAGAATTGTCACTGGGCATTGAGTTTATAGGTTAGTTCATAAAAAATATAAAATATATATAAAGCATACAAGATTGTTAATTTAATATCATGAAACAATCAAAAATTATACATACCTTGGAGACGTATCAGAGGTTCCCGTGGGTGCCACATGCCCTGGTGGCGCTCCCTAGGGCCAGGGCGCGCTACCTGGCCATGTGGGCCCCCCCGGTGCACGTCTGGTCCTCCCTTGAAGCTTCTACGGTCCTTCGTCTCTAGAAAAAATCATCAAAATTTGGCATGAAATCGTGTTTTCGAGTTCTAATTGAGTGAGTGCACTCATAGGCAATAAACACATTATCTGTAATGAGATGCCCTGGGACAGATGCACTTTGTTCCTCAGAGACTAGAATGAGCAAGATTATTTTCAACCAGTTCGCAAAAACTTTTGAGGCTATCTTGTATAGCACATTGCAAAGAGCCAAAGACTGATTGGCTGAAATTGTCACAGCATAGTAGGGGACTTCACCTTTGGGATGAGAACTAGAATAGTGTTATTAAAGTCCTCCGGGAAGCTTCTTCCCTCTAAGTAGTCATGAACAACACTGCACACATCGCTCTTCAGCATATGACAGTGCCTGTGGTAAAATAACGATGGGAGGCCGTCTGGTCCAGCTGACTTAGTCAGCCCCATGTCAAATAATGCCCTCTCAGTCTCATCACCAGAGAAGTCCCTTGAAGCAGGTTGTTCATCTCATCTGAAACGAATGCATCAATATTCTGGAGCACCTCTTGAACTTGATCACAACCATCAGAAGTATAGAGGTTACGATAGAAGACCAGTGCGAACTCTCGCATTTCATCGTCTGTCAAACAAACACCGCCATCACCTTTCCTTAAGGACCGGACTATATTCTTTCGCCGTCGGTGATGCTCTGTTTTGGAAGAATTTTGTATTGCGATCACCCGCTTTTAACCAACCAACTCTTGAGCGTTGCTTACATATTATTTCTTCACGCTCATACAACACATCAAGCGATCTTCCATCGCTTTTATGTCTAGTGAAACATCAGCATGCAACGCACGAAATTTGGCATCATTAAGCTTATCTCTCAAAACCTTAATCTCCTTTCTAACCTCCAAACACCTCAAATCGTGTTTTGACCTTTCTAAATGTTGATTTTCCACAAAACACAAGAAAAACAGAAAACAACAACTGGTACTGGATACTAAACTAATAGGTTAGTTTGAAAATAATTAAATTGCTGTAAATATATATAAAATGATATGTAATATAATAGCATAAAATAACAAACAATTACACATACGTTTGAGAGCGTATGAAAGCGTTGTTTTCCAGAAGATCTTGAGCAACCGTTCGAGCCTGCTTAGTTTGAAGCATGTCACTTGCTCCTTTTTTATCACAGCCTTCGAGAGGTCACCCTGCCTGCACTATTCGAGTTCGGTTTGTGGTCTTTTAATACGTTGATGTAGGTCATCGAGAACCTCCCCGCTCCAAAAATCCAGCTCCTTGGACACCATTTTGATTCATTGGCCACTGAATCCTCTCATGTACTCCGTCTTTGCCCATGCATTAGCCACAATGCCCTCGCAGTCATCTTCTAATAACCATGTGGCCTCAAAGAGCTTATTCATGTTATGTGCTTGGGGCCTCGTCTTTCTCCGTGATCCATGGACAGGCAAAATAATCGGCCCATGATCTAAATGTTCGAGACATCTATTAATAACTTTGTATCCAGGAAACCAAGCACACCATTCTGCATTTGACCACAACTCTATCGAGCCATCCACTGATATAGACATTATTGTTACACCACGTGAAAGAGTCACCCTCAAAACCGAAGTCATTCAAATTGCAAAAGTTCAAAACATCACGGAAGCGTTGCATATAACTTCATAACCTAAGCGGCCCTTCTTTGCTTCTCAAAGCTATAAATGATCTCGTAAAAATCACTGTGCAAACCCAAGGCAGCTTATGTTCATGGTGAAGTTTTCGAAGAAGCCTCCGAGTTTCTTCTCTTAGCTCAGTCTTCGGTTCACCATTTTCTTTAGTTCCGGCGAGGCTCCACTTATAGCCATCTTCTTTAATTATCGGCACATCAATATGCATTCAACCCAAACAGCGCAAAATCAAGTTCACCTCCTTCTTTCACGACATAGCCAAGCCTTCACTTTTCCTAGAACAAGCTTTAAATTAATAAAGCACATGTAAAGACAGAATAACACGCGGTTCAAATGACAAGAACAAAAGGATTGTCTCAAGAAAAAAAACAAGCAAAAAGGATCAAAGATCAAATTCTTGTTCTAAAATAAAAAGAAGAAATGTTTATTCGGCCGATTTGTGGATTCCCTCCAGCCGGCTAAATGAATATAAATACGCCTCCCGTGCCTAAATGTTCCGCATCCCACCCGTCTTCTCCCCCAACGGCAGAGAGAGAGAGAGAGAGCGACCGACTCGCGCGGCCGCAGGAGAGAGAGAGAGAGCGACCGAGCGCGGCCGCACCAGGACCATGGCGTCGATCGCCGTCGCCTCCGCGCTCCGCCGGGGCGCCGCCTCGCTCCACGCCAGCACCGCGCTCCGCGGCCCCGCCCAGCTCCGCGGCGCCGCCCCGCCCCACGGCCCAGGACCACACCTCCCTGGCCCCTTTCGGTTCGGCCGACCACGGCACTGCATCCGCGGCGACAGCGGCCCACCGACCCCCGACGAGGAGGTATATCATCCTTCCCCATCATCCCGGGCAGAGCATGAGCGAGGGCTCGAGTTCGTTCCTTTGCTTCTCGCTTTTACTATTTCTGTGGTTGCTGGTTGCGCAGTCCAACGCAGTAGATCGGATTTTACCGCACTGATTCCCAGATTACGCCGTAGATCGGCATGCATCACCGATCGCCCGCTAGTGTCGCGCAAGTTCAGTTGACGGAGCAGATTGTTAGTTCATGGTTTGCCGATTGATCGTTGCGATGGGTTAGGTTGACGGTTTGATCGCGCTCATACCTGGCTTCTGAATCACGGTAAGAGCTGTTGCCTTAGTTTCATCATGGGCATTTTGTTGCCTTCTGAATCACGATAAGAACTGTTGCCTTAGTTTCATCATGGACATTTTGTTGCCTTCTGAATCGCGATAAGAACTGTTGCCTTAGTTTCATCATGGGATTTTGTTGCCTTCTGAATCACGATAAGAACTGTTGCCTTAGTTTCATCATGGGCATTTTGTTGCCTTCTGAACCACGGTATAAATGTTGCTGATGAGGTTTGCGCGCGCTCATATTTTAGGTTCTGAGCAGATTGTTAGTTCATGGTTTTCTGATTTATCATTGCGATGGGTTAGGTTGACAGTTTGATCGCTGTCTTCTGAATCACGATAAGAACTGTTGCCTTAATTTCATCATGTGCTTTCTGTTGCCTTCTGAATCACGATATGAATGTTGCCCTTGGGTGGAAGGATATCCGGAGTAGGACACGAAATCTGCAATGCACAGTTTTCAACAACACATTCCCTGAATCTAGACAGTGCACATTCCTGAAATCTGCAATGTACTTACTCCCTAGTTTGATTCAGTGCGCAGTTCTCCGTAGCACTACCCCTCCAACTTCTCCCTGTTGCACATGCACACATATTTTTCTGACTGTTACTTCTCCGTGTTTTTGTTTTGATTTGTCCGTTTCAGGAGTCGCAGAAGCTGCGAGAGAAGGTCGAGTCTATGGACAAAGAAGAGCTGCAGGAATACGCAAAGAAAGTCACGGGAGATCTGGCAAACCTGCGTCAGGTATTATCCCATTTTTGTGACCTTATGTACTATAAATCTTAGTTTGAGCTTTGTCTTGCTTGCGTGTTAATGGCAATATATCCTGATTATATACTGATTGCTTGCCTGTATCATCCTGCATATATGGAAAAACCCATCAACCTCTTCTTGTTTGGGCCAAGTACCTTGATAGTTCATTATGGAGGCAAGGCCAGTAATTACATATTTAAACACCATCTCCTTTATTTGTGGCAGTCCATTAGAAAGGAACCTTAGCAAAAATCACTGTTAACACACTGATTTGTTACTGCCACAGTGCAACATCGACCGGGCTGAGATGGACGCGGTGAAACAGGATGAAAATCTGCATCATTTAACTCTAGCTGAGGATATATAATGACAAGTCCCCCAACTACAAGTATTTCGGTACGGAGGGAGTATTTTCCCTCCTCTTAGTTTTGGACACGTTCTACTGTTAACAACTGATGAAATGGCAATATCGAAAACCCCAGCAACTTCTTGTTTGGCTGACTGGATATAATAATGCTGGTAATATGCTGTATATGATTAAACACCATCTCTATTTTTAGAGGTTCATTATAAAGGTACCTTAGCGGAAATGACTGAACTCACTGATTTGTTACTGTATTTCAGAGGCCCCATTGCCACTTTGATCGGGCTGACATGAGAACAGTGAAACGTGATGTTGAGGACAGTGGCGGAGCTTCATGGGGGCCAACCTGGGCGGTTGCCCCCCCCAGCTCAAAGAAAAATTTGCATATATATCTATATATTTGACCAAATTTTCCACTAAAAATCAGCATATTATGATTTTGTTTGCCCCTCCTAGCCAATGCCCCCCCCCCCCCCATGATTTTAGCCCAAGCTCCGCCACTGGTTGAGGAGACGAAAGCCAGAGTGGAAAAGATGCAAACAGCTATAGAGAAGAGGAGGGATGTGACTTCAATCCACATACCGCGCTTTGGCAGCGTGTAAGTTGCTTTAAAATGTGTATGACTTTACTGTTTCTAATTTGCTTTCCTGACTATACTTGCAGGAATTTTCCTGTTTCTAATTTGCTTTCCTGACTATACTTGCAGAAACCTGCTGGCGTTTGGGATGTTCTTCTGACAGGTTTATGAGAAGATGTGAGATTCCCCTGGCCGCCAAAGTAATTCTTCAGAGTAGGATGAAATCAGGCAAAATATTTGCAGGAAAGTGAATTCGGGTAGCTGGATAGAGATCTTAGTTCGTAGAGTTGGATGTTTTGGCTAGCCCCCCCGGATATAGTTGGATGTTTTGCAGGACAGTGAATTTGGGTAGCTGGATAGAGATCTTAGTTCATAGAGTTGGATGTTTTGGTTAAAAGCCCCCCCACTGGATACAGTTGGATACGTCGTTTGAGTGTTTGGAAGCTGATGATGGGACAGATAGTTGGACAAACAGGATCTGAATCTTGCAGTAAGAAGAGATGTTAACAAACACGTTTTGGAGTCTGCATCAAGGTTTTACTCAATTCTATTGCTTCTTCCTATTGCGGCCTTAGTGGCCATGTGAGATCACATGGACAGACAAAGGATAATGACTATCTCAGCGCAAGATATTTCAAAATGGCTTAGTGATCACTGCTGATGAACTGACTCCAGTGTCTTCATCTGCGAGGTTACACGCAGAAGCTAGTCTCTTTTCCGTTGCAAATACTACTCGAGTATCAGAAGAAAAGTACATTCAGGAACTGACCGAAAGCTGTAGGTCAAACTTTAAAGGCACAAGCACAACCAAGAAACCACAGAAATCTCGCTTGCTGCCAATGCCACTGGAAGAAGCAAATATTGGAAATCTCTCTCTCTCTCTCTGACCTGACCAAGTTCCTCAAAACTCCCAAAGAACCAACCAAAATCGGAAGAGGACAGCGCAAAACAAAGAGGATCTCGACCATGGACCGTACCACAAACTTGAAGCAGGAACCAAATCTGTTGATGAACATGTGGAAATATTACTCCTCTATTACCATAATCTGCGACGAACAAATCATGACCTGCATCAAGCAGATGCCCGGCAGCGGAATCCCTTGAACAGATTCCGGATCTGGCATTTCCTCCCGTCGCTGCTACCCTTTGGCACCATGGACAAGTTTGCTTGGCTTGGAAAGCAATGCTTTTGGACGGGAAAGCAAGATCGGACGTGATTTATAAGCGGGGCCATGAATCACAAGAGTTCTCCTGATCTTGCATTGATACTTGCATACATATATAGGGAGAGAAGGGGAACTAATAACGGCCAGTGCTTCCCGTGGCACGCGCAGGTGCATGCAACGCTTGAGACCCGGTCCTGCCTAAATAATACTCCCTCCGGTCCTTTTTACTCTGCACATTGGATTTGCCGAAAATCAAACTTTGCTAAGTTTGACCAAATTTATAATACTCCCTCCGGTCCTTTTTACTCTGCACATTGGATTTGCCGAAAGTCAAACTTTGCTAAGTTTGACCAAATTTATATTAGAAATTATTAGCATCTATAATATCTAATAAATATAATATGAAAATATATTCCAAGATGAATCTAATGATATTGGTGTTGTTATGTGAATGTCTATAATTTTTTATATAAACTTGGTCAAAGTTGAATGAGATTGACTTCGGACAAACCTAATATGCAGAGTAAAAAGGACCGGAGGGAGTAGCAACACAACACGACGTGCCCAAGACTTGGTTTCAGGGCCGTACCTACGAATTTCGAGGCCCTGTGCAAAATTTAAAATCAGGCACTGCATATAATTTAATTACAAAAAACAATTTACATATTTCACAGTGTTATGCCCAGAAATTATATCTAATCAAAAAGTGAATCTTAAAATTTGAATGCCTTTAATTTTCACTGAAAACTGGCATCTCCTTTTGTGTTTTTGGTAATATGCTTATCTCCGTTCCCAAATATCAAACATGATATGGAGTCAAAATTTTATATTTTGACACTACTCCCTAAAAAAAATGTTGCATTTGTTGAAATTTTTGTGCGAATAGCTTTGACGTGGAAATTTGTTTTTCATAACTGTATTCAAACAAACATTTGCAGCTGAAGTTGCTTATTTGCTGCAAACTGCGAAAAATCCAAAAACATTTTCCATTTTGAAAATTAAAGAGCTTACATAATCTTCAATTGTTTCTTAAGCAATCCCCTTCAAAATATTGTTTCCAGTCGCTAAAAAATCTCTTCGGTGAACACTAGTATATTTACAATGATTGCCAGTAGTTACTTACCGTTAATAATTGATTCATTTTGGAAGCTGCAAAATAATAATTTATGAAGGTGATGATTGGAGAATCGAGAAGTATCCTTCAATTTGAAGAGGAGAGAGAAGGGGGGACACGCACGGGATGGAGTAGGAGTGCTACTCGTCTCGGTGCGTAGATTGCTGAAATAGCATGCAAGTGCTTGTGCACTAGTACTACTAATGCATGATTATTGCACATAAACTTCAATTAGTACTTGTACTCAACCAAATCTGGGGCCCCTCCGATCTGGAGGCCCTGTGCAGGCGCACACCCTGCACAGGCTTTTGGTACGGGCCTGCTTGGTTTCAACAGAATCCATGGACGACGCGTAAGTCGATTTCCTTTGTCCAATGGTGGCTTGCCAGGTCACAGGTGCGTGCATCGTTTGATGCAAAACGATCGCACCGTGATAAGCAACACAAACCAAATCAGATAAAGATGAAAAAATAAATGAGAAAAAGAGTTGATCTGGAAACAAAGCTCTTCTTCTTCTTCTCAAGGCAGAGTTGCAGCATCCGATCCTCACCAAAAAGAAAAGAAAAGAAAAGAAACCAAGGCAGCTTTGCAACGGCGCGACCGAACAGAGGGGAAAAACAGGGGAGAGAAGGGAAACAGAGTTGATCAAATCAGCCACAAAAACAGAGAGCACAGGGATGGGAGATGAGAGATGGCAGATGTGGGAAAAGATCCAAAGCAAAAAGATGAGGGTTGGGGGTTGCTGACCTTCATGATCTTCAAGATCAACGACTGTCCCATGTGGCCATGTACATCAACGAGCACCCCTTCTCTGCCTCTGCCATCTGCCAGCTGATCTGCATAAACCCCTGGGGCATAGGGAAAAACCCTGGAGAGACATATCTGAACAACTTCTCTGGACAAACACTGCATTGCTCAAGACCGTAACCATCTGCACCACTGTGTAACCAGTGCTGAAGAGCAGGGGAAGACTCTGAAACTATGCAACGCCACAGAAATGAACACCTAATATAAACTCTGCATCCAAGATCCACTCCCTTCCCCACCCCAAATCTGAAACCGTGAAAAATGATGATATATGTCAAGGTTCTTGTGGGATCAAGCAACATGCATGCGAACGCTGGTCCTGAAAGTGATTACTACAGTTGTGCCAACCTTCAAACATGTTCAGCAATGAAACTCCTTGCATCCCTTCATGATCAAGATGCGGCCGTCACGGCAGGTATCGTACATGGTTGTACTGAAGATCCTCCCCACAAATCCAGCAAGCCCGTGCTCCAGGATGCCAAGAGTTTACACACCAAGGAAAATTCGTCGGGCACCCCTGCTTAGATATAGGAAGTAAAAAAGCTAAGCAACTAGTACAACAGAACATTCACTGAAGAAAGGCTGCAAAAAAAATGTTTTAACACAATCTGGACAACAAACTAGAATGAAATAATGACTTGAAATCTGACGAATGAAAAAACTGTGTACTGAAACATTTAGGATAAGAAACTGAAACTAGATAGATTCTTCAAGCCTAGGGGAACTAAATTCTAAAACTGAAGGCATAGTGAATAAGATACTGTGAAAAAACAACTAAATAAATAAAATAAGAAATTAGTGATACCTAGGCTGAACAGGCTGATGAAATGAGGTTGAATAATACCATAGGCTCGGTATACTCAAATCTAGACTAAATGCCTGCAATGGAAAAATGAACAGAGGAAGAAATAATGCTAAGAAAATGATTTTTTTTAAAAGGCCACTGCCATCCGGCTGATTTTCGAGAGGAAATCGGTAGGCTGGCGAGCCGTTTGATCCTACCCGTGTGCCCATCGGATGGCTCAAGTTGGATCAGTCAACGTGTGACGCGGCTGCCTCGTTTCTCCGATGCCCAGCCGAGCAACCGCCAACCAGCAACACATGTCCCAGCAACCAGCGTCACGCATCGCCTTGTTCGTCAGCACCATCGCGGCCGTTGCTAGATCGTCGGCCGTTGCCGCGCCGTCGCTCCACCACTGACCATCGCAGCACCGTCGTTGCCGTCTCTCGCCGCAACGGCCAATCGACGAGATACACTATTGTAGCACCTGCCGGCCGCCGCCCTGCCTGCAGCACCCTCGAGACGTTGCCTTGCAGCAGCGCGGCGAGCGGGCCCCTGCCTAGAAGCACCGGCAAGTCCTCCTCTCCGCAGCGGCGGCGGTGTTTCAAAGCAGCATCGTCGGCCCAGCTGCTGCAGACGGGGGGTTACGGCAACGGCAACGGCGGCCACCATCCGCAGCATCGGCGGCAATCGTTCACTCCAGTGCGTGTAGCTCGCCTCAGCCCGCTCAGCACACACGACGCCGCCGTCGACCTTGCAGCAGCGGTGATGTTGAATAGCAGCACCACCGGATCTTGCTGCAGCACTCGCCCCGTCGCCGACGACCATGCCGCCACAGCCCGCTGGCTGCACACGCGCCGACGACGACGACTTTGCAGCAGCGGTGGTGTTGCAAAAACAGCATCACTGGACGGTGGACGCCCCTCCGCAGGAAGCCGCCACTTGAAGCACCGGCACGCAACGTAGGCGGCGGTGGCTGCCGGAGTTCACGGAGAAGGCCTCGCGGGGCGGGATACAGGTTTTGGCAGAAGTGCAACAACGGCCCAAGGAGCAGCCACGCATCAGCTCAACGGCCCCTTTTTGCAGCGACCAGGCCGGAGTCGCGTAGGACCTTCGCATGGTTGCCAGAGAAGGTGGAAGGGGAAGGAGGTGGAGACTGGAGAGACGAGAGCGTGGCGAAAGATGAGGATCGTGGGGAAGACGAGAGTGGAGGAGAAGATTCAGGAGAGGAGAGAAAATGAGACGGTGCGTGGGGCCCGAGGGCGCGCGTAACGCCGACGTGGTTGACGCACCGGACAAAATCAAGCGGTGGAAATAAAGTGTTTTCCTTTTCGTTTTATTATATAAAGACTTATTATTAATTCCATTTTATAAACAATGGAGAGCATCTTTTTTTTTTGCGGGGGAATGGAGAGGATATATAGCGGATGCTCTATAATCCCGAATTCCCGATCCGTAAAATCGTCGTATGGGACGCCCGCAAAAAATATTTACGGTATCAAATTGGCTTTGTCAGAACAGGCACTACAGAAGAAAAGTAGAAAAAACAGGCCGCTGCCGAGCTCCTCTACCTGCTCCAGTGACCCTCCGGCCGTCCGCCTACTCCGGCGGCCCCTTTCGAGCTCCTTCGCCTGCTCTCGCGACTCTCCGGCCGTCTGCTTACTCCGGCGATGCTTCGGCGACACTTCGGCGGCCGCTGCCGAGCTCCTCCACCTGCTCCTGCGACACTCAGGCTGTCCACTGCCAAGCTCCTCCGTCTACTCCGGTGTTAACCAGTTTACAGTTTCAATATATGGGTACTTGTAAAACGGCTCAAAATTAGCAGATCTGAGGTATGTAGGGGATAATATACGGGGACCTGCAAGAAAATTAGAGGTTCCAGCTTGGCGAATGAAGAAGTCCTGTGCATTGAAGCATTTTCCATGAAGAATATAGAAGACCAAAGTCTTCATTGCACCTTCCAGCTTGGCATGTGGAGAGTGCCCTTTGATGAGCCAAAGAGTTCGCCTTATGATGTGATAAATAGTCCTTGGCAGATACTCTAGGTCTTCAACAAAGAACTTTTTGGGATATGCAGCATCTTGGGGTAATGGCTTCATCATACTGAGCATCTGACTCATGTTAGGTTCAGACTTCTGAAAGATGCTCTCCACAGCTTCACTGTGAAGTTGACAGCCAGATTCGTAGAGATCGCCGGGAGTGGGTAGACCAGTGAGCTCAATGATGTCAAAGGCTTTGGCTTCGTGATGAACGTTTCCTGTCATCCACTCCAGGACCCAAGTCTTCGGATCTCTGTTATACCCGCGGATGTGAGGCATGGCATAGAATTGGAGCAGCAACTCTTCATTCCAATGCTCTTGGTCAGTGACGAATGGCAGCAATCCAACCTCCTTAAAGCAATCCAGAGCTTCTTCCAGACAGGGCAGACCAGCTATTGTTTCAATGTTAAGACGCTTGTGTGGGAAGATGCGACCTTGATTGTAAAGAATGCAGGAGTAATAGCTTCGCTGCGGATAGCTTCAGAACCGATCAGATGATATTCTTTCCCTTGAGTAGGGGTTCCTGGAGCTATTGAAGAATGTGTTGTCTGTTCTGAAGCCATTGATATTGAAGGATCCAGGTGCTGATGCAGGACCTGGGAACCTAGACAATCTTGGGATTGGCTTCTGTACCTGGATCCAGGTGCTGATGCAGGACCTGGGAACCTAGGCAATCTTGGGATTGGCTTCTGTACCTGAGGCCTGTGCTCAACATGATAGTCAAACTGAGGACCGGCAGTAGGCGCGCGAACAGAAGCAGTGGGATCAGTGGCTTCGCTGACTTCTGGTGCTTTTGTTGGGGAGGGCTCCACATTAGCTTCAGCCATGACAGCGCCAGTGGCTTCTTTGGTGTTGGTGGTGGCAGCCTCAAGATTTTCAACCTCCACTTGACGAGCTGGAGGGTCGGTCACAACCACGTTCTCCTCGAGAACCGCTTCTTGGTGGGACAGGGGAGTAGCAGCTTGTGGGACTTCTTCTTCATCGGCTGATGCAGCCGGAATGTCTTCAGCAGTTTCAGCTTCAAACGCAGAAACTGGAGGCCTTGGTCCTTTACGAAGCTTGTGCAACGCAGGCGATGCCTGTGTAGTTGGAGTTGGCTGGGCCTCAAAGTCTTCTTCCTCTTGTGGGTGATCAGCCCATGAAGCATCCTGAGCAATTGGCGTCAGAGGACGACCAATGCTGATGAGTTCGCTGTGCTCGAGCTGAGGAAGGACTGCACCATCTTCTACATGGTCATGGTGACCAATGTCTTCAGCAGCGATGGGATCAGCTGCTGGAAAGTCTTCAGCTTCGTGAGCCTCTGTGAAAGCAGGCTCATGGATTGTCAGTTGGCGATCAGCGTCAGGACGAACAATGGAAATGGGTTCAACAATCAAAGGCTCTGTGGAAGCAGCCCGTTCTTTCTTGTTCTTCCTCTTCTTCTTGGAGGGGGCAGTAGGAGAGGCTTCAGAATGTTTCCTTTTCTTGGCTTCAGCCTCAGCAGTCCTTGTCTTCTTCAGCTCTGAAGCGGTTGACCGGGCTTTTGGCTTCGAGCCAGTCATTCTAGTTGGAAAGACAATGGGATCTGCTTCCTGCCTGGGTGCGAGAGGTTCGGCCATAATGGGCTTCTTCTTCTGCTTAGCAGCCATCCTGGGATCAATGCCCGGACGCCCAAGGGCCTTGCGCTTCTCAGCTTCGTTGTAGCCTTGCACACATTTGTCAGCCAGACTCTTCATGCGCTCCCGAGAACCCTGAGCTTCTACGCGTTTCTTGAGAAAGGCTTCTTTCAGCTTGTGCAGCATAATCTTGAAGTTTTTCACCTCTTGCACGCTGAGCTTGGCCATATGCTTCTTGAAATGAGCCTTTTCATAGTCAATCTTTTGCTTCAGTTCGACGATGCGCTGAGCAAGAGCTAGCTCTGAAGCAATGGCGCCATGGAAGGCGACACTGAGGCCAATGTGTAGCTGCAGATCTTCGAAGCTGATGTTTGGCGTGTCAAACCACTCATCAATGAAGTTGTGGATGATTGTCACATCAAAGAGAGGTAGATCATTGAAGATTTCTGCTTCTTCTTTGCTCTTGATGAGTTTCTCAAGAGCGACATCTGCAAGATCTTCATCACTTGACAGATCAATGGCATCATTGCGCAGAATGGCAGCAGCTGTTAGCTCTTGGCCGGTGTGTGGCAGAGGCATCTTGAGCTTCTGGGGCTTGGAGATGCGTGACAAATCTTCAGACTGCACACTGTCTTCAGGAGGTGCAGTTGCCAGTGGCTTCGCCCGTGAGATTTTTGGTGCAGAGGCTGGCTTTGAAGCTTTTGGCTGCTTCAGCTTCTTTGGCTTCGGCGCTGCAGGCGCTTCATCTGATTCAGCGTCATCTGCAGGCTCATTCACGGCTGTCCCTTGAACCAAGATATGGGTAATGAGACCTTCAAGGTTGTAGAAAGGACCGACGACATTGGGTTCTGCATCACGGGTGCCGTCAGCCCTTGGAGCAGAAGGACCAGGGTTGAAGTCTAGTCCCAATGTCTTCTTGTTCTACTTTGCTGAGTTCTGGACAAACTGGAAGTTGCGCTTAAACAGATTGTCGTCACGACACCATAGTAGAGACGATGGGTCAGCATCCGCAGGCTGTGGTCCACGGACCATGCAGGGATAGAAGCCTTGTTCAATGGCTTCATCTCTGGTCCTGGGTTGAAGATTTTTGTAGAGGATGTCTCCCCATGGTCGCTTGATGGCATTCTTTTCAGCATATTCCTTGGTCACAAATCTGTATTTGAACCACTGTTCTGCCCAATAGCGTCGAATCCACTGGATTCGCGTCTTGCGCTGATTGTAATCCTCTTCAGGATCTGTCTTGTACAGCTCTCAGAGGTCATCGGGTAGATCTCTTGATGTTTCTCCTCGACGCTTTCTGCCACCCTTCCTTGCTGATTTTTCTGAAGCCATGAACCTTAATCTGAAAGGCTTCAATACGTTCAGAGACTTCAAAGGTTTTCGCTTGCTGGACAAACAGGAACTGACTTCAGGAGAATTTATGTGATGCTGTAAGAATTCTGCAAATGAATGCAGACTATGAGAACCAAGGGATTCTCCCACGGACATGTACCTGTGACAGCATTAAGGTGCGAGGGAAGGGGAAGAGTTCATATGCATTCTCAGAAGATTTTGAAGATAAATCAGTTTAGAAGACATTGACCTCATCCTGCGAAGACATTCACTCATAGATAAGGAGTTGGTTCCAGATTTGTACGAATCCACGGATCAGTACAAGTGAGGAATCTAACTACTTTGTGAAGCATAAGTGAATATACTAGGCATGTTATGAGATGCAGTATGAAAGAGATCCAACTTGTGTGAATAGAAACTGCTTGTGGTAGAAAGTGATAAAGCTATAGGATCAAAGAGGCCGTAAAAGGAGGTTTTATTTACCACACGAAGAACTGCTAGACGGAGTGGAAGAGGAGGCCGAGCAGTTCGATCGTCCGTGCCCTAACTTGGCGACGGAGGACACCTACGGCGACGGCGGAGAAGGCGATGTCCGCGGTCGGCGTGAAGAAGCGAAGCGCTTCGTCGCCGGCGTCGTCAAGGGCTAGCGGTGGCGCTAGGGTTCGTGCGAGAGTGGAAGAAGAGATAATGACTGCTGTGAGGTGTGTATTTATAGGTACAAGGGCGGCACTGCGTTATTACACAGGTGCCCCTGGCGATTCGCATCTGAGGAACACGTGGCCATCATGCAGCATATTGGGGTTTGTTCCACGTCCCACGCACGCCTGGATTGCCAGGTGGTCGTTCCCACTTCTCCGGGTTTCAGCTGGAGGAATGAGCATTGAAACGGACTTAATGGTTGTCTCTGTATCTTCTGCTAACAAGGACGCAGAGAAGACATTCGACAGTTTCAATAGAATGCATATGATTTGGAGAGATAGAGTTTGAGATAGAAAGCATAGATAGGTTAGGGTCCGATCACATTCACTTAGTTCAAAAGATTCAACAAGAAGACATAGCTATAAGTGAATGCTGTAGAGGACAGAACACTAGTATATATATATATATATACTCAACATAGTGAAGATAATCATGAAGATATGTTGAGATTGAAGCCAAATCAAATGTGAAGACATAGCAAATGTAACGCCATGAGTGAAACACTTCAAACAGAACATTTGGTGGTGGCGTTACCCACCGTATAGGAAGTATTAGACCCAGACACGACGCACAATTATCGTGGCGCTCCGAAGTCAAATTCCACATTGATGTATTCACACTTAGAATGTATGTCTTCATTGATTGAAGATATACTTTACTTCGTGTGTTGCACATCTAAGTCATCAATATGCATAAGTGTTAGGATGTGTGCCTGATCACAGGACATTTGAGGATTTCAGGATATTTAGCTCACACCATAACTTGCAAAATCTCTTCTCATCCAAGGGCTTGGTGAAGATATCTACCAATTGCTCTTCAGTGTTGACGTGTATAATATCAATATCTTCCTTCACAACATGATCTCTGAGAAAGTGATGACGAATTTCAATGTGCTTTGTCTTCGAATGCTGAACTGGGTTGTTGGCAATTTTGATGGCGCTTTCGTTGTCGCAGTAGAGTGGCACTTGCTTCAGATGAATGCCATAGTCCTTAAGTGTTTGCTTCATCCACAGAAGATGAGCGCAGCAAGATCCAGCAGTGGAGAGAGATACACAGTTCTGCTTCTTTGAAGACCAACATACAAGTGATCGTCCCAGAAAGTGACATGTGCCTGATGTAGACTTGCGATCCACTTTGTCACCAGCATAATCAGCATCCGAGAATCTAACCAGATCAAACTCTGAGCCCTTTGGATACCATAATCCTAAGGTTGGGGTGTGAGCCAAATATCGAAGAATTCGCTTCACAGGTAAGTGATGCGACTCCTTTGGTGCCGCTTGAAATCGAGCACACATGCAAACACTAAGCATAATATCTGGCCTAGATGCACATAGATAAAGCAAAGAACCAATCATGGAGCGGTATACCTTTTGATCGAACGCTTTACCATTGTCGTCAGGACCCAGATGATGCTTGGCTGGCATTGGCATCGTGAAGCCTTTGCAGTCTTGCATACCGAACTTCTTCAGACAATCTTTGAGATACTTCTCTTGAGATATGAAGATGCCGTTGCGTTGCTGTCGTATTTGGAGACCAAGGAAGAACTTCAGCTCTCCCATCATGGACATCTGATATTGCTCTTGCATCATATATCCAAACTCTTCACTATACTTCTGATTGGTGCAGCCGAAGATAATGTCATCCACATATATTTGGCACACAAACAGTTCACCATCATATGTCTTCGTGAAGAGAGTGGGGTCTAGGGAACTAGGTATGAAGCCTTTGCTCTTCAGGAAGTATTTGAGTGTGTCATACCAGGCCCGAGGGGCTTGTTTGAGGCCATACAGTGCCTTGTTGAGCTTGTATACCATGTCAGGATGTTTTGGATCTTCAGAGCTAGGCGGTTGTGCAACATACACTTCTTCTTCAATCTTGCCATTGAGAAAGGCGCTCTTCACATCCATTTGATATAGAAGTATGTTGTGATGATTGGCATAGGCCAACAGTATGCGTATGGCTTCAAGTCTAGCCACAGGAGCAAATGTTTCATCGAAGTCAATGCCTTCCACTTGAGTATATCCTTGAGCAACGAGACGAGCTTTGTTTCTGACAACTTGACCATGCTCATCTTGCTTGTTGCGGTATATCCATTTGGTGCCTATTATGTTGTGCTTCCGAGGATCAGGACGCTTAACCAGTTCCCATACATTATTCAGCTCAAACTGTTGAAGCTCTTCTTGCATAGCTTGAATCCATTCAGGTTCCATGAAGGCTTCTTCAACTTTCTTGGGTTCTGTTATTGAGACGAATGCAAAGTGCCCATAGAAATTTGCCAGCTGAGTTGCCCTTGATCGAGTGAGCGGACCGGGTGCATTGATGCTTTCAATTATTCTCTCAATCTGCACTTCATTGGCAACACGAGGATGTACAGGGCGAAGGTTTTGCTCTTGCTGATCATTGTCATTGTTAGTGGGATTGTCTTCAGGCTGAGCATTGTCTTCAGGTTGATCAGGTGCGGAGATGATAAGTTCCTCTTCAGGTTGAGCTTCAGAGGGTATGATTTCTCCGGTTCCCATAAGCTTGATTGATTCGCTAGATGGAACTTCATCTAGCATATTTGGGAGGTGCTCTCTTTGTGAACCGTTAGTCTCATCAAACCACACATCCACTGTTTCAACCACTTTATAATGAAAGAGATTGAAGACTCTGTAGGAGTGCGAATCCTTTCCATATCCAAGCATAAAACCCTCATGTGCTTTTGGTGCAAATTTTGAAGTGTGATGTGGATCCTTGATCCAGCACCTGGCACCAAATACTCTGAAGTAACTGACATTTGGCTTCTTGCCAGTAAGGAGCTCATAAGATGTCTTGTTCAGAAGCTTGTGAAGATAAACACGATTGATTGTATGGCATGCAGTATCAATGGCTTCAGGCTAGAATTTTCTTGGAGTCTTGTATTCATCAAGCATTGTTCGGGCCATCTCAATGAGTGTTCTGTTCTTGTGTTCGATGACGCTATTCTGCTGTGGCGTGTATGGGGCTGAGAATTCATGTGTGATGCCCAAGGTATCAAGATATGTATCAAGGCCAGTATTTTTGAATTCAGTGCCATTGTCACTTCTGATGTGCTTTATCTTGGCACCATAGTTGTTCATTGCTCGATTGGCGAAGCGTCTGAAGACATCCTGCACTTCAGTCTTGTAGAGGATTATGTGCACCCAAGTATATCTAGAATAACCATCAACAATAACAAAGCCATAGAGGCAAGCAGTAGTAGTAAGAGTTGAGTAATGAGTGGGACCGAAAAGATCCATGTGGAGCAGTTCGAAGGGTCGAGTGGTTGTCATGATTGTCTTCGAGGGATGTTTGGCCCTCGTCATCTTCCCTGCTTCACAGGCACCGCATAAGTGTTCTTTCTTGAACTTGACGCCCTCGATGCCTATGACATGCTTCTTCTTTGCAAGGGTGTGGAGGTTCCTCATGCCAGCATGCCCTAGCCTCCGATGCCAGAGCCAGCATTCTGAAGCCTTTGCTAGAAGACATACGGCAATCTGTGGTCCTGTCGAAAAATCTACCACGTACAAATCATCTTTCCGATACCCTTCAAACACTAGAGACTTGTCAGATTCCATTAGTATAAGGCAGCGATATTTTCCAAATATTACGATCATGTTCAAATCGCAAAGCATTGAGATAGACATTAAGTTGAAGCCAAGGGATTCAACAAGCATGACTTTATCCATGTGTTGATCCTTTGAGATTGCAGCTCTACCTAGACCCAATACCTTACTTTTACCAGTGTCAGCAAATGTGATGTGACTCTTGTCGGATGGACATAAGGTTGAGTCCATAAGAAGGCTTCTTTTGCCAGTCATGTGGTTGGTACACCCACTATCAATAATCCATTCTGAAGACGCTGGTGTCGTACCCTACAGTGCAGTTAGGGGGATAGGCTTCACGAAGAGAATTGTGAAGCAAAAACATTTGACGAACCAGTGGGTTATGGAAGCTTAGATCTAGATTAGGACTGATAGGGAGAGTAGCAAGCGATTCAGGAACGAAGTACATAGTAAGACCATTCGGGCATTTGATCTTGCGCCCTACAAGATGTTTAAGGTTCCTAGCAATAGCGTCAGACGATTTTGGTTTTCTGCTGGAGACCTTTCCCTGCAAAAAAGAGTTAAGCTTTCTTAGCCACCCACATCTTTAAGGGTGGCTTAAAAGCAATAAGTCTAAGTGCAGCATCTGAGAACTTTGGCTTTGGAGCCCTAGCAAAAAGTCTTGCAGGCGGACAATAGTACTCATAAGAATTAGCAGAATAGTTCTTGGTCTTATGAACATGGCGTTTTGATGAACCGCGCTCATATTCATAGGCCTGAGTATGGTTTCCCTGCAAAATATTTGCGTTAGTGCGACTCAGGTGAGTCCTCTGTCTGTATGAAGCCTTTGGACCGTATGAAGCCTGTGGTCTGAGGTTTGTCTTCTTCACGTGTGGTGTCATGATGACATTCACAGGAAGATTCTCCAGACACTTTTTCGGAACCCAGATCTTCTTCATAGGCGGTCCATTCCTGCAGTTAGTACCAATGTACCTGGCAAACACTTCACCATTCTGATTCTTAAACAGTTTATAGTTTGCATCAAAGGATTCATCAATGACAATGGGGTTTGCACAAGTGAAGCCTGATAGATTGGATAGATCTGCTGAAGATTCCTTTGCAGCAACCCATGTGGTTTTGGGGTACTGCTCAGGTTTCCAGTAAGAGCCATCAGCATTCATTTTCCTTACGAACCCAACACCCTCTTTCCTCGGGTTTCGGTTCAAGATTTGCTTTTTGAGGACATCACATAGTGTCTGATGCCCTTTAAGACTTTTGTACATCCCTGTTTCAAGCAATGTCTTCAACCTAGCATTCTCATCAGCAATAGTAGTGGAATCCTCAGCAGAGGGGTTAGTTCCCACATCAACAGTTGAAGATATTGCAACAGTAGCAGCAGTAGAACATTCAGCAACAGTAGTAGCATTATCATGCTCTATGCACTCAAGACATGGTGGTTCAAATCCTTTCTGAGCGGAACTGGTCTGTTTGGCGTGAAGTGACTCATTTTCCTTTTGAAGATCTTCATGAGCCGCTCTCAATTTCTCAAGATCTTACTTCCTTTGAAGATAATCATAGGAAAGCTTTTCATGAGTTCTTGAGAGCGTTTCATGACGACTTTCAAGTTCCTCATACTTAACGTGAAGATTTTTTATGTCTTCAATTAAGGACTCAGATCGAGTCCTTTCAGCGCCTAACAGATCATCGCTTTTGTCTAACAGTTTTTGAATATGTTCCATGGCTTTCTGTCGGGTGGTAGGTGCGACATATGCCAACGGGTGGCTTATCATTGTGGGAGCCAATAAAACGTCGCCGGTGCCTGGAAACGGGATGAGGCGAAGGTATGCACGCCGGCGAATCTTACCCAGCTTTGGGGCTCTCCGTGGAGATAACACCCCTACTGCTGCTCTGCGGGGTCTTCGCATGATCACTAAAAAGGGACAGGTAGCTACACAATGCTCCTTGAGCTGTTCCAGGGGGAGGAGGAAGAAGGGCACGACAAGCTTGCTTCTTCTCCTCGTATGGTGTCTAAAACTAGCTAGGGGCTCCACCCTTTGCATGGGTGCGCCGAGGGGTTTATATAGGCCTACCCCCCGGGGGTACAATGGTAATCCGACTAGGCGCGGGGCCCAGCCGTCTGTGACTGCGCTCGCCGGCTTCTGCGCTGTCTGCTGGGGCCCGCCGACTAGTGGGTCCCGCCGGCTGCCGGCTCCTTGGTCGACAGGCAGGCCCCACTGGTCAGGGCCTGGTCGGTGGCTGATTACTGTTGCTCTATTCTGACGACATGGGCTTTGTTGTGGTAGGCGTGGCTACAGTACCGCCGCCTGGCGAGCGATTACTGTAGCCCCACCGCGTCTTGTCTCCTTAATGGGGCGTCTTCTTCGAGGAAGATGGCAAGCCGGCCGCGGGGAGTCGGCTCCCTCTTGGGCCGACTGGGGGAGGTGTGGCCGCCTTCGGATGTCTCTCTGACCGAAGGGGCCCACCGCCCGTGGGCCGCGCTGGTAGCCCGTCGTGGATGATGTCAGGGTCGGCACGGCAACAGTGTTGCGCCGGGCGGGTCGTGGTCTCCCGTACGGCGCACTGTGCCGGTCGTGTTCCGGGATTCGGGGGTGGCAGGCTGCACTGTAGCCACGCCCCGTCTCATCGCCACTAGGTAGATGCAGACTTCGAGGGTACGGTCTTGACCACTCTATGGGAGCCGGCTTCTTGGAGTCGGCCCTCTGGCGGCCGGCTTCTTGAAGTCGGCCCTCCCATGGCTTTCTTCATGAGGGCTAAAGTCGGGCCTCCTTCCGAAAGCCGGCCTAGTCAGCAGCCGGCAGGAGGAAGGCGACCCCGTGTCTTGGTCTTCTTGAGAGCCGGACGTGCTCGTAATTTTTTCTGATGGGCCAGGGGAAGCCGGCTAGGCTACCCATGGCTATTTACTCCGACAGTAGTCCCCGAAGCTGGTCGAGCTTCGAGGCGGGCGGAAGGACGAGAAGCTTGGTCAGCTTCTTATCCTGAAGGGCCGGCTTTGCTGGTGTAGGCCGATTTCAGAGAGCTTCTATGTCTCGTAGATGGAATGGTGGCTGCCCCGCGCGCTGACCGTGGGCCCTCCCGTGGGCCACGTGGCGGCGGAAACCTGCCAACGCACGCGCGCGACGGGACGCCGCCGCAGGCCTGGGCCCGCCATTTCTTGGCCTCGGCCCGAGCGCTGATCTTCTGTGGCCCAGAGGGGACTGCTCGCCTTCCTGTGGCGAATTTATTTCGCCATTTATGGCGTAATAAACGCGGGACGTGGGGTAGTGGGCACGATCGATCCCCACGCTCCCCCACGCCGCGCCTCCTCGGCTCCGCCACGCATGCCTACAAGTAGGGGGAGGAGGGGGAGAGGCAGAGGTTCGCTCGCTCTCCCACACTCCGCCCCTCCTCGTCTCCTTTCTTCTTCCTCTCGCTGCCGTCGCAGCTTCTCATCGCATCACCTCCACCTCATCCTGCTCCATGGCGCTCTCAAGCTCGTGGGACGGCTCCAACGTCCATGAGGATCACATGGAGTTCCTCCGCCAGACCCGGCGCATACCCGACGCCAGCCTCGTGCGGGTCCGCTTGGCGCCGGAGAGGGAGGTCTCGCCGGCACCGGAGGAGGGCGAGCGGGTCGTCTTCCGCTCGCACTGCCTGCGCGGCTTCGGCCTTCCGGTGAGTGGCTTCCTACGCTCCTTCCTCGAGTTCTACAACCTCCAGCCGCATCACCTCACGCCCAATGCGGTGATGCTGCTGTCGGCCTTCGTCTCCCTCTGCGAAGGCTTCCTGGGAGTGCTCCCTACGCTGGAGCTCTGGGGAGAGTTCTTCCAGAGCAAGCTCGGCACCATCGTCGCCGGCGTGCCCGCCCCCTGCGGAGCCTTCATCGCCATGAGGAGGTCAGTCGAGAACAATCTGTTCCCGCCCATCCCCCTAATCCAGTCGGTGAAGATATGGCAGAAGTCGTATTTCTACGTGAGGAACATCGCCCCGCAAGGAGATCACGTCAATCTGCCGGCTTACATAGCCGGCCCGCCGGCTGGGAGGCAGCCGACGTGGAGCTATCGGTCAAGGTCTCTGTCTCCGGCCGGGAACGCCGCCATCGCCTGGCTTCGGGTGATGATCCAGTCGGAAGGTCTACGCGGGGCCGACTTGGTGGCCGCCTTCGTGGAGCGCCGGATCCTTCCACTCCAAAGCCGGCCCCATATGATGTGCCAGATGAGTGGCCGCTTCGACCCATGCCGGCTGAGCACGCGGGAAATGCCTCACGCGGAGGTGGCGCTCATGGTTAATTACATCGCCAACTGCAAGCTCGCTGGGGACTGGCAATATGGCAAGGCGCCGTATTCTCGCGCCAATCCTCCGCCCGTGGTAAGTTTTCCTCTCTATCTTCTTTTTGTTGTCAGCCGGCTTCATGACGGCCGGCTTCTGATCAGTCGGCTCCTTTTAGCAGAACCCTCTCCTTCCGCCGCCGGCCGGGGCAGCAGGGATTGAACGGCAGTTCGCCCCCGACCGCACGGTGGACGATGCCGACGACCCAGACTTGGGGGCGGCCGCCATGGAAGAAGCCGTTGGGGGAGACGGCGCCGAGCCTGGAGGCACAGGGCTCTCCGCCAGCTTCGCGACTGGCCGGACGATGCTGAAGCCGAAGAAGTCCCGCGCCGTCAGCCGGCGGCCGACCGTCAAACCGCAGGCTCGTCCGCCGCGCCGGCTGCCGGCGGCGGTGCACCGAAGTGCCGGGCTGTGTCCACCCTCTTTGGCAGTCGGCCGAAGAAGTCCAAAGCTTCCGCCGCGGTGACGAAAAGAGACGAGGAGGCAGCGAAGGCGGCCCGCTTCTGGAAAGCGGTGAAGCAGCCTCAGGCGGTCTCATCGTAAGTCATCGATTGCTTTGTATGCATGCTTTCCTTGTTGTCCTCTGTTCGAAAATTCTTCCTGACCCTTCTCCATGTGTTGAACAGGGCGCCGCTTTCCCTTGAGCGGGGCCTAGGCGGCTCTGTGGTCGGGCCGGTTGGAGGATCTTCGGGCCCCCGCCACGTGGATCCCCGCGCCGACCTCATGGAAGCCACAGAGCGGAACGCTTGTGAGGCGCGGGAAGAGAGGGAGGCGGCGGAGCGGGAGGCCGCTCAGGCGGTGAAGGAGCGGGCCGACGCGGCAGCCAAGGCCCAGGCGGAGCGAGCGACTACGGAGGCGGAGGCGGAGAGCTCGCGCAACCAGCCCCCGCTGCTCGCCATCCCCCTCCGAACTGTGGCCCCGGACGCTCCATTGCCCCTGGCGGAGGAGATCATCCAAGACCCGCCGCAGGTGCAAAGGGAGGAGCTCTTCGTGGCCTTCGCAGGGAGGACGCCGCCGGAAGCGCCAGCCGAAGCGGGCCAAGGCGGCCAGTCGGCGGCGCCAGAAAAGCCGGCCAGGGGCGCACCAGAGGTCGGAGCCGGCCTCAAGGTACAACTGGTGACGCGCCAGGGTGCCGACGGAAGCGCCGCTCCGCCGGAATCGGGCCGAGCAGCGGGCGCCGGCCAGTCGGCGGAGACTCTAGAGGCGGCCAGCTCCGCCACGTCCGGGTGGACTCCCAGCGGAGGGACTGGCGAGCTGAATGTGGTAGCCCAAGAGGTCCGGAGCCGGCTCCAGGCTCAGGCCACCCTGCTGCAGCAGTATACCCAGGAATTCTTGTTGACGCGGGCCGCCATCCGGGTAAATCTCTTGTTCTTGATTGTTCTGGTCTCTTGATTTCTTCCGTGGGGGCGCGTCAGCGCACCCACTGGGTGTAGTCCCCGAGATTCGGGATCTTTCTCGACGACTACCTCATTTTGCTTTCTGTCTGAATTTTTCAGGGATATCACAACTCTAGCGCTGCCGCCTTCAACTCCCAGGCTCAGGAGTTGGGTCGGAGGACCGACGACTTGGCCAGCAGCCGACGTAAGTGCTTGCTCTTATCTGTTTCCTGTGGAGGCGCGTCAGCGCACCCACTAGGTGTAGTCCCTGAGATTCGGGCCGACTCCTGAGCAGTCGGGTCGGATCTTCCTTGACGACCTTCCCCTTATTGGTTTTTTCTCTTTGTCTTTCGCTCTTGCAGGAGCCAACGCCGACTTGAGGAAGGAGCTCGGCGAGGCGCGGGCCGCCCTTCACGTCAAGGACACCGAGTACGCCGCCTTGGTCCAGGAGCACGACCGCCTGGCCAAAAAACTGGCCGACCAGGAGGAGAGCCACAAGGCGGCCCTGCAGAAGGCACAGGACAGCGAGGCCGCCCTGAAGGCCGAGTTTGAGACCGAGGCGGCAAGCTGGGCCGAGACTCGTCAGGCGCTGGATGAAGGCTTCGGCCGCATCGAAGACTTGATCGATGGTAAGCCGCCTTCCTCATCTTTCTCCTGCCCCTTGTCGCCCGGGGTTTTTAACTGACTTGTGCTGCTGCCCGCTTTCTTGCACAGACTACTTTCCCGGCTACTCCGCCCTCGCCGTCCAAACCATCGAGGCTCATCGCGAGGCGCGCCGTCAGGTGGGAGTCCACATTGCGCCGGATGCAAATCGAACGCTGGAGGAGCAGCTCTTGGCCGTCCAGGCGCGGCTGCAGCCGGCTCACCGGATGCTCCGCCGGCTTCAACGTGCCGGGGCGCAGGTGCTGGCCGCCCTCTGGCCCGGTGAGTCGATCCCCTGC